>NC_061509.1:174378135-174475967 GCF_022539505.1 Lolium rigidum | reverse complement strand
AAGTAGCATGGAACATAAGAAATTATCGATACGTTGGAGACGTATCAGGCGGCTACAAAGCTTCTTGATGATATGATGATAAATTACTCTGAATGGCACACGGAAAGAGCTCCACAAGGTAAGAAGGTAAATTCTGTTGAAGAAACCTCTTCCTTGAGTGATAAGATTGATGTGATTATGTCTATGCTTGTGAATGGAAGATCTAATGTTGATCCAAATAATGTTCCTTTAGCTTCATTGGTTTCTCAAGAAGAAAATGTTGATGTGAATTTCATTAAAAATAATAATTTCAACAACAATGCTTATAGGAACAATTCTGGTAATAACTATAGGCCATATCCTTCTGCTCATGGTAATGGTTATGGTAATTCTTATGGGAATTCTTACAACAATAATAGGAGTGTACCCTCTGGTCTTGAAGCCATGCTTAAAGAATTTATTAGTACACAAACCGCTTTTAACAAATCTGTTGAGGAAAAGCTTGATAAAATTGATATTATTGCTTCTAGAGTTGATAGACTTGCCTCCGATGTTGATCTATTAAAATTGAAAGTTATGCCTAATAATGATATTGATAATAAGATTACTACTACAGCAAATGCAATCCAAGTTAGAATTAATGAGAATATAAGATTAATGGCTGAATTGCGTGCTAGGTGGGATAGAGAAGAAAATGAAAAACTAGCTAAAGAGAATAATGTATCTAAAGTTTGGACTATTACCACCATTAGTAATGATAATGATTCACATGTTGCTGCACCTCCTACTATCAATGGTAAAATAATTGGTGTTGGCAATGTTTCTACTCCTAGTGCAAAGCGAACAAAACTGCCTGAAATTGCTAAAACTCATGAAACCGCTTGTGATAAAACTCGCTGAATTTTTTTCCAACCTTGGGGACAATGATCCCATTGCTGTAGCTCATAATGATTTAGATTTTGATGATTGCCACATCTCTGAAGTTATAAAGTTCTTACAAAAACTTGCTAAAAGTCCTAATGCTAGTGCTATAAATTTAGCCTTTACAAAACATATTACAAATGCTCTCATAAAAGCTAGAGAAGAGAAACTAAAACTTGAAACTTCTATTCCTAGAAAGTTAGAAGATGGTTGGGAGCCCATCATTAAAATGAAATTCAATGACTTTGAATGTAATGCTTTATGTGATCTTGGTGCAAGTATTTCTGTTATGCCTAAAAAGATTTATGATATGCTTGACTTGCCACCATTAAAGAATTGTTATTTGGATGTTAATCTTGCCGATAATGTTAAAAAGAAACCTTTGGGAAGGATTGATAATGTGCGCATTACGGTTAACAATAACCTTGTCCCCGTTGATTTTGTTGTCTTGGATATTGAATGCAATGCATCTTGTCCTATTGTGTTGGGAAGACCTTTTCTTCGAACTCGTTGGTGCCGTTATTGATATGAGGGAAGGTAATATTAAATATCAATTTCCTCTCAAGAAAGGTATGGAACACTTCCCTAGAAAGAGAATTAAGTTGCCTTTTGATTCTATTATTATAACAAGTTATGATGTTGATGCTTCTACTCTTGATGTTACTTGATTTACACTTTCTGCGCCTACCTGAAAGGCGTTTAAGAAAAGCGCTTATGGGAGACAACCCATGTTTTTACTACAGTACTTTGTTTTATATTTGAGTCTTGGAAGTTGTTTACTACTTTAGCAACCTCTCCTTATCATGTTTTTGTGCCAAGTAAAGTTTTTATATTAAAGTTGATGTTATATTTGGGATCGCTGCGCAGAAACAGCATTGCTGTCTGTCACGAATTCTGGCACAAGTCTCTGTAGAAAATTCGAAAAAATCTGCCAATTTACGAGCGTGATCCTCAGATATGTACTCAACTTTCATTAGTTTTGAGTTTTTCTATTTGAGCAAGTCTGGTGCCATTTTAAAATTCGTCTTTACGAACTGTTCTGTTTTTGACAGATTCTGCCTTTTATTTCGCATTGCCTCTTTTGCTATGTTGGATGAATTTCTTTAATCCATTAATGTCCAGTAGCTTTGTGCAATGTCCAGAAGTGTTAAGAATGATTGTGTCACCTCTGAATATGTGAATTATTAATTGTGCACTAACCCTCTAATGAGTTTGCTTGAAGTTTGGTGTGAAGGAAGTTTTCAAGGGTCAAGAGAGGAGTATGATATACTATGATCAAGAGGAGTGAAAGCTCTAAGCTTGGGGATGCCCCCGTGGTTCACCCCTGCATATTTTAAGAAGACTCAAGCGTCTAAGCTTGGGGATGCCCAAGGCATCCCCTTCTTCATCGACAACATCATCAGGTTCCTCCCCTGAAACTATAGTTTTATTCAGTCACATCTTTTGTTCTTTACTTGGAGCGTCGGTTTGTTTTTGTTTTTGTTTTTGTTTGAATAAAATGGATCCTAGCATTCACCTTGTGGGAGAGAGACACGCTCCGCTGTTGCATATGGACAAATATGTCCTTAGGCTTTACTCATAATATTCAAGGCGAAGGTTGAAACTTCTTCGTTAATTTGTTATATGGTTGGAATTGGGAAATGCTACATGTAGTAATTCTAAAATGTCTTGTATAATGTGATACTTGGAAATTGTTGTGCTCATGTTTAAGCTCTTGCATCCTATACTTTTCACCCATTAATGAAGAAATACATAGAGCTTGCTAAAATTTGGTTTCATATTTGGTCTCTCTAAGGTCTAGATAATTCTAGTATTGAGTTTTGAACAACAAGGAAGACGGTGTAGAGTCTTATAATGTTTACAATATGTCTTTTATGTGAATTTTGCTGCACCGGTTCATCCTTGAGTTTGCTTCAAATAACCTTGCTAGCCTAAACCTTGTATCGAGAGGGAATACTTCTCATGCATCCAAAATCCTTGAGCCAACCACTATGCCATTTGTGTCCACCATACCTACCTACTACATGGTATTTCTCCGCCATTCCAAAGTAAATTTCTTGAGTGCTACCTTTAAAATTCCATCATTCACCTTTGCAATATATAGCTCATGGGACAAAATAGCCTTAAAAACTATCGTATTGAATATGTACTTATGCACTTTATCTCTTATTAAGTTGCTTGTTGTGCGATAACCATGTTTCTGGGGACGCCATCAACTATTCTTTGTTGAATATCATGTGAGTTGCTATGCATGTCCGTCTTGTCTGAAGTAAGGGAGACCTACCACCTTAATGGTTGGAGCATGCATATTGTTAGAGAAGAACATTGGGCCGCTAACTAAAGCCATGAATCATGGTGGAAGTTTCAGTTTTGGACATATATCCTCAATCTCATATGAGAATAATAATTGTTGTCACATGCTTATGCATTAAAGAGGAGTCCATTATCTGTTGTCCATGTTGTCCCCGTATGGATGTCTAAGTCGAGAATAATCAAAAGCGAGAAATCCAAAATGCGAGCTTTCTCCTTAGACCTTTGTACAGGCGGCATGGAGGTACCCCTTTGTGACACTTGGTTGAAACATGTGTATTGCGATGATCCGGTAGTCCAAGCTAAGTAGGACAAGTTGCGGACACTATTAGTATACTATGCATGAGGCTTGCAACTTGTAAGATATAATTTACATAACTCATATGCTTTATTACTACCGTTGACAAAATTGTTTCATGTTTTCAAAATAAAAGCTCTAGCACAAATATAGCAATCGATGCTTTCCTCTTTGAAGGACCTTTCTTTTACTTTTATTGTTGAGTCAGTTTACCTATTTCTCTCCACCTCAAGAAGCAAACACTTGTGTGAACTGTGCATTGATTCCTACATACTTGCATATTGCACTTGTTATATTACTTTATATTGACACTATCCATGAGATATACATGTTATAAGTTGAAAGCAACCGCTGAAACTTAATCTTCCTTTGTGTTGCTTCAATACCTTTACTTTGATTTATTGCTTTATGAGTTAACTCTTATGCAAGACTTCTTGATGCTTGTCTTGAAGTACTATTCATGAAAAGTCTTTGCTTTATGATTCATTTGTTTACTCATGTCATTACCATTGTTTTGATCGCTGCATTCATTACATATGTTTACAAATAGTATGATCAGGATTATGATGGCA
Organism: Lolium rigidum; assembly: GCF_022539505.1. Classification (NCBI taxonomy): domain Eukaryota; kingdom Viridiplantae; phylum Streptophyta; class Magnoliopsida; order Poales; family Poaceae; genus Lolium; species Lolium rigidum. The sequence goes on along the minus strand of NC_061509.1, from coordinate 174,471,887 downwards.
TGTCACTTCGAAATTATCTTTGTTATCGTTTTACTCGCTCGGGACGAGCAGAACTAAGCTTGGGGATGCTGATACGTCTCCGACGTATCGATAATTTCTTATGTTCCATGCTATATTATTGATGATATCTACATGTTTTATACACATTATATGTCGTATTTACGCATTTTCTGGAACTAACCTATTAACAAGATGCCGAAGAGCCGCTTCTGTTTTCTGCTGTTTTTGGTTTCAGAAATCCTAGTAAGGAAATATTCTCGGAATTGGACGAAATCAACGCCCGTGGTCCTATTTTTGCACGAAGCTTCCAGAAGACAGAAAGGATAACGAAGTGGGGCGACGAGGCGCCGCCACGCCAGGGCCGCGCGGCCAGGGCTGGGCCCGCGCCGCCCTGGTGTGTGGGGCCCTCGTGCCGCCCCTTGACTTGCCCTTTAGCCTATTTAAAGCCTCCGTGGCGAAACCCCCAGTACCGAGAGCCACGATACGGAAAACCTTCCAGAGACGCCGCCGCCGCGAATCCCATCTCGGGGGATTCAGGAGATCGCCTCCGGCACCCTGCCGGAGAGGGGATTCATCTCCCGGAGGACTCTTCATCGCCATGATCGCCTCCGGAGTGATGAGTGAGTAGTTCACCCCTGGACTATGGGTCCATAGCAGTAGCTAGATGGTCGTCTTCTCCTAATTGTGCTTCATTGTTGGATCTTGTGAGCTGCCTAACATGATCAAGATCATCTATCCGTAATACTATATGTTGTGTTTGTCGGGATCCGATGGATAGAGAATACTATGTTATGGTGATTATCAATCTATTACTTATGTGTTGTTTATGATCTTGCATGCTCTCCGTTATTAGTAGAGGCTCTGCCAAGTTTTTACTCTTAACTCCAAGAGGGAGTATTTATGCTCGATAGTGGGTTCATGCCTTCATTGATACCGGGACAGGTGATGTAAAGTTCTAAGGTTGTGTTGTGCTTGTTGCCACTAGGGATAAAACATTGATTCTATGTCTAAGGATGTAGTTGTTGATTACATTACGCACCATACTTAATGCAATTGTCTCGTTGTTTTGCAACTTAATACCGAATGGGGTTCGGATGATAACCTCGAAGGTGGACTTTTTAGGCATAGATGCAGTTGGATGGCGGTCTATGTACTTTGTCGTAATGCCCAATTAAATCTCACTATATTTATCATATCATGTATATGCATTGTTATGCCCTTTTCTATTTGTCAATTGCCCGACTGTAATTTGTTCACCCAACATGCTTTTATCTTATGGGAGAGACACCTCTAGTGAATTGTGGACCCCGGTCCTATTCTTTACATCGCATACAATCTACTGCAATACTTGCTTTACTGTTTTCTTGCAAACAATCATCTTCCACACAATACGGTTAATCCTTTGTTACAGCAAGCCGGTGAGATTGACAACCTCACCTGTTTCGTTGGGGCAAAGTATTTTGGTTGTGTTGTGCAGGTTCCACGTTGGCGCCGAATCCCTGGTGTTGCGCCGCACTACATCCCGCCGCCATCAACCTTCAACGTGCTTCTTGGCTCCTCCTGGTTCGATAAACCTTGGTTTCTTTCTGAGGGAAAACTTGCCACTGTGCGCATCATACCTTCCTCTTGGGGTTCCCAACGGACGTGTACATCTACGCGCATCACCTCCCTTCAAGCCTCTTCCTCCTAAAGAAGGGAACGAGGAGAAGGAAAAGAAGAAGAAGAAGAAGGGAATGAAGAAGAGGAAGAAGAGGGGGAATAAAAAGAAAGAGGTAACGGCATATCCCCGCGTGTATGAGATAACAATAGGTAACCGTAAGTATGTTGCTCCTAATGATTATTATGATAATGAATCGGAGTACAATGATCTTCCTATGCCCTTTAACCATATTAGTGATCATGATTTGGAAGAGCACACTACCTTTGATATTGGAAATCTCTTTGGTACCGATTATGAAAGTAATGATGTTAGCACTATTCATGTTCCCTCAAACATTGATATTGAAAGCTCTAAGCTTGGGGATGTTGTGCTTGAAGATCCTATATTTGAGACCTTTACTTTTAGTGAAAATGATGATATTATATATTCTGGTTTAGATAATCGTTATAGAGATGGATATGACACATGTTATAATTATCCTTATGAAACTTGTCATAGTTATGATGGGATTGCCAAAAACCATTCCCTTAGTATGCAACTTGTTTACCATGTTCAAATTCTTGATAATGATCCTGCTCCAATTACTATTAATGAGAAGAGTTTTTCTTATGCCAAAAATAATGATACTTTTATGCATATGAACAATGATAAGAATGTTTTAAGTGATGGTTATATTGTGGATTTCATCAATGATGCTACTGAAAGTTATTATGAGAGAGGGAAACATGGTTATATGCATCTTAACAATATTAAGTTTCCCCTCTTTATGTTGATAATCTTGAAGTTGAACTTGTGTCTGCCTTTTTATGCTTGTTGCTATGTGCTTTCAGTACTTGTTCCCTTACAAGATTCCTTTTCATAGGAAGTGGGTTAGGCTTAAATGTGTTTTGAATTTGCTTCTTGATGCTCCTTTTGCTTCATTTTCTATTTTCATGAGAGCATCATTAAAATTACTGAGCCCATCTTAATGGCTATAAAGAAAGCACTTCTTGGGAGATAACCCATATTTTTATTTTGATACTGTTTTGTTGTGTCTTGGAAGTTGTTACTACTGTAGCAACCTCTCCTTATCTTTATTTTCTTGTATTGTTGTGCCAAGTAAAGTCTCTGATAGAAGGTTGATACTAGATTTGGATTTCTGCGCAGAAACAGATTTGCCGTCTGTCAAGAATTCGCGTCCTTCTATCTATAGAAGAATCAAAAAAATCTGCCAATTTTCACGCGTGATCCTCAGATATGTACGCAACTTTCAATAGTTTTGAGTTTTTCCATCTGAGCAAGTTAAGTGCCTCAGAAAAATCCGTCTTTACGGACTGTTCTGTTTTGACAGATTCTGCCTTTTTATTTCGCATTGCCTCTTTTGCTGTGTTAGATGGATTTCTTTGTTCCATTAATTTTCAGTAGCTTTGTGCAATGTCCAGAAGTGTTAAGAATGATTATGTCACCTCTGAATATGTGAATTTTTGATTTTTCACTAACCCTCTAATGAGTTTGCTTTAAGTTTGGTGAGGAGGAAGTTTTCAAGGGTCAAGAGAGGAGGATGATATAATATGATCAAGAAGAGTGAAAAGTCTAAGCTTGGGGATGCCCCACTGGTTCATCCCTGCATATTTCAAGAAGACTCAAGCATCTAAGCTTGGGGATGCCCAAGGCATCCCCTTCTTCATCGACAACTTATCAGGTCACTTCTAGTGAAACTATATTTTTATTTCGTCACATCTTATGTACTTTAATTGGAGCGTCTGTGTGCTTTTATTTTTGTTTTGTTATTTTCATTCTCTGAATAAATCGATCCTACCATGCTTGTGTGGGAGAGAGACACGCTCCGCTTTTTCATTTGAACACTTGTGTTCTTAGTTTTGCTTTAATGTTCATGGCGAAGGCTGGAAACTGCTTCGTTGATTGCTATTTGGTTGGAAACAGAAAATGCTTCATGTGGTAATTGGTATATTGTCTTGAATAATTTGATACTTGGCAATTGTTTTGAGCTCTCATAGATCATGTTTAAGCTCTTGCATCATGTAGTTTAAATCTATTAGTGGAGAACTACCGTAGAGCATGTTGAAATTTGGTTTGCATGATTGGTCTCTCTAAGGTCTAGATATTTTCTGGTAAAAGTGTTTGAACAACTGATGTCTACGTGTGCTTCTATTCTTGTAGACAGTGTTGGGCCTCCAAGAGCAGAGGTTTGTAGAACAGCAGCAAGTTTCCCTTAAGTGAATCACCCAAGGTTTATCAAACTCAGGGAGGTAGAGGTCAGAGATATTCCTCTCAAGCAACCCTGCAATTAAGATACAAGAAGTCTCCTGTGTCCCCAACACACCTAACACACTTGTCAGATGTATAGGCGCACTAGTTCGGCGAAGAGATAGTGAAATACAAGTAATATGGATGATTGTAAGTAGTAATTGCAATCTGAAATAAAGATGGCAGCAAGCAAACATGTAGCAGTAACTTGTTGGAAACGAGTGTTTCAATGCTTAGAAACAAGGCCTAGGGATCATACTTTCACTAGTGGACACTCTCAACAATGATCACATGATAAATAAATAACTTCTCCTCACTTGTGCTACGAACACTCTCTTGTTGGATAACAAACACCATTCATTGTGTAGGGCTACAAGAGCACCCTCAAGCCGGAGTAAACAAGCTCCACAACATTCGGAGTTCATATTAAAGTAACCTCTAGAGTGCATAATAGACCGTTGCAATTTACACCGAGTACTAACATAGCATACACACTGTCACCAATAGCTATGAAAGGGGGAATAGATCACATCAATACTATCATAGTAATAGTTAACTTCATAATCTACAAGAGATCACAATCATATCCTACGCCAAGTACTACATGATGCACACACTGTCAACATTACATCATGGAGGAGGAATAGACTACTTTAATAACATCACTAGAGTAGCACATAGATTAATAGTGATACAAAGCTCTTGATCACATAAAGATCACACCATGGGAGAGAGAGATGAACCACATAGCTACCGTTAAAGCCCTCAGCCTCGGGGGAGAACTACTCCCTCCTCATCATGGGAGACAGTAGGGGCAATGAAGATGGCAGTGGTGTCGATGGAGATGGATTCCGGGGGCAATTCCCCGTCCCGGCGGCGTGCCGGAACAGAGACTTTTGTCCCCCGAAACGGAGTTTCGTGATGGCGGCGGCGTCCCTGGAGTCTTTCTGGAGTTTCGTCAATTGTTGTAGGGTTTTCACGTCACGAGAGATTATATAGGCGAAGAGGCGGCGCAAGGGGGTGCCTGGGGGGCCCACCCCATAGGGCGGCGCGCCCCCCTCCTAGGCCGCGCCCCAGTGTGGTGTGGGGGCCCTGGGCCTCCTCTCCGGCTCCCCTTCGGTGTTCTGGTCCGTCTCGGTGAAATAAGATGTTTGGCTTTTGTTTCGTCGAATTCCGAGAATATTGCCCGAACAGCCTTTCTGGAACCAAAAACAGCAGAAAACAGGAACTGGCACCTCGATATCTTGTTAATAGGTTAGTTCCGGAAAATGCATAAAATCATTATAAAGTGTGAGCAAAACATGTAGGTATTGTCATAAAACTAGCATGGAACATCAGAAATTATAGATACGTTGGAGACGTATCAAGCATCCCCAAGCTTAGTTCCTACTCGCCCTCAAGTAGGTAAACGATAACAAGGATAATTTCTGAAGTGACATGCTACTATCATAATCTTGATCAATACTATTGTAAAGCATATGAGATGAATGAAGTGATTTGAAGCAATGGTAAAGACAATGACTAAACAACTGAATCATATAGCAAAAACTTTTCATGAATAGTACTTTCAAGACAAGTATCAAGAAGACTTTCATAAGAGCTAACTCATAAAGCAATAAATTCAAAGTAAGAGGTTTCGAAGCAACACAAAGGATGATTAAGTTTCAGCAATTGCTTTTAACTTGTAACATGTATATCTCATGGATAATTGTCAACATAAAGTAATATAACAAGTGCAATAAGTAAACATGTAAGAATCAATGCACACAGTTGACACAAGTGTTTGCTTCTAGGATAGAAAGAAGTAGGTAAACTGACTCAACATAAAGTAAAAGAAAGGCCCTTCGCATAGGGAAGCATGGATTACTATTTTTGTGCTAGAGCTTTTTATTTTGAAAACATAGAAACAATTTTGTCAACGGTAGTAATAATTCATATGTGCTATGCATAAAACTTCCTATAAGTTGTAAGCCTCATGCATCGAATACCAATAGTGTTCGCACCTTGTCCTAATTAGCTTGGATTTACATGGATTATCATTGCATAACATATGTTTCAACCAAGTGTCACAAAGGGGTACCTCTATGCCACCTGTACCAAGGTCCAAGGAGATAGATCGCATTTGATTTCTCAGTTTTGATAAATCTCAACTTGTGGACATCCATACCGGGACAACATAGAAAACAGATAATGGACTCCTCTTTAATGCTTAAGCATTCAACAACAGATAATATTCTCATAAGAGATTGAGGATTAATGTCCAAACCGAAAACTTCCACCATGATACATGGCTTTGGTTGGCGGCCCAATGTTCTTCTCTAACAATATGCATACTCAAACCATTTAATCATGATAAATCACCCTTACTTCAGACAAGATGAACATGCATAGCAACTCACATGATATTCAACAAAGGTGTAAAAAGTTGATGGCGTCCCCAGAAACATGGTTACCGCTCAACAAGCAACTTATAATAACTAAGATACATAGCTACATATTCATCACCACAATAGTTTTTAAGCTATTTCCCCATGAGCTATGTATTGTAAAGACAAAGGAATGAAATTTTAAAGGTAGCACGCAAGCAATTTACTTTGGAATTGCAGAAAAATACCACATATAGGTAGTTATGGTGGACACAAATGGCATGGGTTTTGGCTCAAGGTGTTTGGATGCACGAGAAGCATTTCCTCTCAGTACAATGCTTTGGCTAGCAAGATTGTTTGAAGCAAACACAAGTATGAATAGGTACAGCAAAACTTACACAAGAACATATTGCAAGCATTATAAGACTCTACACTGTCTTCCTTGTTGTTCAAACACTTTTACCGTAAAATATCTAGACCTTAGAGAGATCAATCATGCAAACCAAATTTCCACAAGCTCTACAGTAGTTCTCCACTAATATATTTAAACTACATGATGCAAGAGCTTAAACATGATCTATGAGAGCTCAAAACAATTGCCAAGTATCAAATTATTCAAGACCATATGAAGCATTTTTTGATTCCAACCAAATAGCAATCAACGAAGCAGTTTTCAGCCTTCGCCATGAACATTAAAGCAAAACTAAGAACACAAGTGTTCAAATGAAAAGGCGGAGCGTGTCTCTCTCCCACACAAGCATGGTAGGATCCGATTTATTCAGAGAATTAAAATAACAAAACGAAAATAAAAGCACACAGACGCTCCAAGTAAAGTACATAAGATGTGACGGAATAAAAATATAGTTTCACTAGAAGTGACCCGATAAGTTGTCGATGAAGAAGGGGATGCCTTGGGCATCCCCAAGCTTAGATGCTTGAGTCTTCTTAAAATATGCAGGGATGAACCACGGGGGCATCCCCAAGCTTAGACTTTTCACTCTTCTTGATCATATTATATCATCCTCTTCTCTTGACCCTTGAAAACTTCCTCCACACCAAACTTAAAGCAAACTCATTAGAGGGTTAGTGCATAATAAAAATTCACATGTTCAGAGAGGACACAATCGTTATTAACACTTCTGGACATTGCCCAAAGCTACTGAAAGTTAATGGAACAAAGAAATCCACTCAACACAGTAAAAGAGGCAATGCGAAATAAAAGGCAGAATCTATCAAAACAGAACAGTCCGTAAAGACGAATTTTTCTGAGGCACTTAACTTGCTCAGATGGAAAAACTCAAAACTAATGAAAGTTGCGTACATATCTGCGGATCACGCATGAAAATTGGCAGATTTTTTTGATTCTTCTACAGAGAGATCTACTCAAATTCATGACAGATAGAAATCTGTTTCTGCGCAGCAATCCAAATCTAGTATCAACTTTACTATTAGAGACTTTACTTGGCACAATAACATGATAAGGAGAGGTTGCTAGAGTAGTAACAACTTCCAAGACACACCAAAATAGTAGTAAAATAAACACATGGGTTATCTCCCTAGAAGTGCTTTCTTTATAGCCATTAAGATGGGCTTAGTAATTTTAATGATGCTCTTGCGAGAAATAAGAGTTGAAGCAAAAGAGAGCATCAAGAAGCAAATTCAAAACACATTTAAGCCTAACCCACTTCCTATGCATAGGAATCTTGTACACAAATAAATTCATGAAGAACAAAGTGACAAGCATAGGAAGATAAAACACGAGTAACTTCAAGATTCTCAACATAAAGAGGGGAAACTTAATATTATTAAGATGCATATAACCATGTTTCCCTCTCTCATAATAACTTTCAGTAGCATCATTGATGAAATCCACAATATAACCATCACTTAAAACATTCTTATCATGAGCTACATGCATAAAATTATTGCTCTCCACATAAGCATAATCATTACTATTAATTGTAGTGGGAGCAAATTCAATAAGATAGCCATCATTATTATTCTCATCACCATAATCATCATATATAGGAGGCATATTGTAATCATAATTAATTTTCCCCTCAATAGTAGGTGGACTGAAAATATCATATTCATCATTGTAAACATCATATATAGGAGGCATATCATAATCAACATAAATTTTCTCCTCCATGCTTGGGGGACTAAAGAGATCATTTTCATCAAAACCGACCTCCCCAAGATTAAATTCTTCCATAGCATTAGCAATAATAGTGTTCAAAGAGTTCATGCTAAAAACATTGCTACAACTATTTTGCAAACAAAGTTCCATGGGTTTTTTAATTTTCTCTTCAAACACATCATGTCCTAATTCAAGATAAAGTTCATAAAGATCTCTAATTTTTTTTGTTCTTTTCCATTAAGCCTAACTAGTGAAAATAAAAACAAGAGACAAAAAGATAAAATTGCAGAATCTAAAGGAGATAGCTTCGAGCACTCACACACCGGCAACAGTGCTAAGAAATAGCTTAGTAGTCGGAGGATGTGAATACCTTTTATCTTACCTCCCCGGCAACGGCGCCAGAAAATAGCTTGATGTCTACGTGTGCTTCTATTCTTGTAGACAATGTTGGGCCTCCAAGAGCAGAGGTTTGTAAAACAGCAGCAGGTTTCCCTTAAGTGAATCAACCAAGGTTTATCGAACTCAGGGAGGTAGAGGTCAGAGATATTCCTCTCAAGCAACCCTGCAATTAAGATACAAGAAGTCTCTTGTGTCCCCAACACACCTAATACACTTGTCAGATGTATAGGCGCACTAGTTTGGCGAAGAGATAGTGAAATACAAGTAATATGGATGATTGTAAGTAGTAATTGCAATCTGAAATAAAGATGGCAGCAAGCAAACATGTAGCAGAACTTGTTGGAAACGGTGTTTCAATGCTTAGAAACAAGGCCTAGGGATCATACTTTCACTAGTGGACACTCTCAACAATGATCACATGATAAATAAACAACTTCTCCTCACTTGTGCTACGCACACTCTCTTGTTGGATAACAAACACCATTCATTGTGTAGGGCTACAAGAGCACCCTCAAGCCGGAGTAAACAAGCTCCACAACATTCGGAGTTCATATTAAAGTAACCTCTATAGTGCATAATAGACCGTTGCAATTTAGACCGAGTACTAACATAGCATACACACTGTCACCAATAGCTATGAAAGGGGGAATAGATCACATCAATACTATCATCGTAATAGTTAACTTCATAATCTACAAGAGATCACAATCATAACCTACGCCAAGTACTACATATTGCACACACTGTCAACATTAGATCATGGAGGAGGAATAGACTACTTTAATAACATCACTAGAGTAGCACATAGATTAATAGTGATACAAAGCTCATGATCACATAAAGATCACACCATGGGAGAGAGAGATGAACCACATAGCTATCGGTAAAGCCCTCAGCCTCGGGGGAGAACTACTCCCTCCTCATCATGGGAGACAGCAGCGGCGATGAAGATGGCGGTGGTGTCGATGGAGATGGATTCCAGGGGCAATTCCCCGTCCCGGCGGCGTGCCGGAACAGAGACTTCTGTCCCCCGAAACGGAATTTCATGATGGCGGCGGCGTCCCTGGAGTCTTTCTGGAGTTTCGTCAATTGTTGTAGGGTTTTCACGTCACGAGAGATTATATAGGCGAAGAGGCGGCGCAAGGGGGTGCCTGGGGGGCCCACCCCATAGGGCGGCGCGCCCCCCTACGCCGCGCCCCGCAGTGGTGTGGGGGCCCCGGGCCTCCTCTCCGGCTCCCTTCGGTGTTCTGGTCCGTCTCAGTGAAATAAGATGTTTGGCTTTTGTTTCGTCGAATTCCGAGAATATAGCCCGAACAGCCTTTCTGGAACCAAAAACAACAGAAAACATGAACTGGCACCTCGGCATCTTGTTAATAGGTTAGTTCCGGAAAATGCATAAAATCGTTATAAAGTGTGAGCAAAACATGTAGGTATTGTCATAAAACTAGCATGGAACATCAGAAATTATAGATACGTTGGAGACGTATCAACAACAAGGAAGACAGTGTAGAGTCTTATAATGCTTGCAATATGTTCTTGTGTAAGTTTTGTTGTACCTGTTCATACTTGTGTTTGCTTCAAACAACCTTGCTAGCCAAAGCCTTGTACTGAGAGGAAATGCTTCTCGTGCATCCAAACACCTTGAGCCAAAATCCATGCCATTTGTTTCCACCATAACTACCTATATGTGGTATTTTTCTGCCATTCCAAAGTAAATTGCTTGCGTGATACCTTTAAAATTTCATTCCTTTGTCTTTACAATACATAGCTCATGGGAAAATAGCTTTAAAACTATTGTGGTGATGAATATGTAGCTATGTATCTTAGTTCTTATAAGTTGCTTGTTGAGCGGTAACCATGTTTCTGGGGACGCCATCAACTTTTTACACCTTTGTTGAATATCATGTGAGTTGCTATGCATGTTCGTCTTGTCTGAAGGAAGGGTGATTTATCATGATTAAATGGTTTGAGTATGCATATTGTTAAGAAGAACATTGGGCCGCCAACCAAAGCCATGTATCATGGTGGAAGTTTTCAGTTTGGACATTAATCCTCAATCTCTTATGAGAATATTATCTGTTGTTGAATGCTTAAGCATTAAAGAGGAGTCCATTATCTGTTTTCTATGTTGTCCCGGTATGGATGTCCACAAGTTGAGATTCATCAAAAATCAGAAATCAAATGCGATCTATCTCCTTGGACCTTTGTACAGGTGGCATAGAGGTACCCCTTTGTGACACTTGGTTGAAACATATGTAATGCAATGATAATCCATGGAAATCCGAGCTAATTAGGACAAGGTGCGAACACTACTGGTATTCGATGCATGAGGGTTGCAACTTGTAGGAAGTTTTATGCATAGCACATATGAATTATTACTACCGTTGACAAAATTGTTTCTATGTTTTCAAAATAAAAGCTCTAGCACAAAAATAGTAATTCATGCTTCCTCTCGCGAAGGGCCATTCTTTTACTTTATGTTGAGTCAGTTTACCTACTTCCTTCTATCTTAGAAGCAAACACTTGTGTCAACTCGTGTGCATTGATTCCTACATACTTGCTTATTTGCACTCATCATATTACTTTATGTTGACAATTATCCATGAGATATACATGTTGAAGTTGAAAGCAACTCGCTGAAACTTATATCTTCCATTGTGTTGCTTCAAAACTTTCTACTAAGAATTTATTGCTTTATGAGTTAACTCCTATGCAAGTCTTATTGATGCTTGTCTTGAAAGTACTATTCATGAAAAGTCTTTGCTATATGATTCAGTTGTTTAGTCATTGTCTTTACCATTGCTTCGAATCACTTCATTCATCTTATATGCTTTACAATAGTATTGATCAAGATTATGATAGTAGCATGTCACTTCAGAAATTATCCTTGTTATCGTTTACCTACTCGAGGGCGAGTAGGAACTAAGCTTGGTGATGCTTGATACGTCTCCAACATATCTATAATTTATGATGTTCCATGCTAGTTTTATGACAACTAGCATGGTGGCCCTCGCAAATGCGAGAGCGTCATCGCTGATTTTCTAGGGAGATGTGTATGGTTTTTTGGTGTATCAAAACTAACTCGAAAATCTATTTATTGATTTTTGGACATTTAGATAAAAAAAATAATACATATATAGCTTCAATTCTTGCTAAATTAATATCACATATGTAAAAAGTTATTTAATAGTGTTTTGAGAATAGATTTTGTGCACACACGCATGGGTATGAGTTTTTCGCCACTGTCGATTTATTCCTCTAGATTCACAATCGCGGTAGTAGAGGGAAAAGTAGCTCTCTCTTCTCCTTTTATCAGAATCTCAAAGCAAAACAAATGATGAAGGAAACGCCCACACCTATTAGCGTAAGTGCAGAAATATTTCCCCAGTGCTTTTGGGTGAACAATTATTATTATATTTCCACATACATTTATCTGTGTTATTTTTACACTATAGTAAATTGTCACATACAATAAGTAAATCAGACTATGAGATAGTTGGTAATTTTTATGTGATGTTAGATTGGTGCGTAAGGTTAACAATCAGAGAGTGAAATAATTAGGGGCTACATGAGAAATAACCGTATGATCATAAGACCATTATATATGATGCAATAGCACGAGCTTTTCATAATAAAATAAACACTAATTTATCCTCTCTAAAAGATAGATCGACTAATCTGTGTATTGCTTTTAGTATATATTCTCATGTTTTAGTAATTTACTTATATATCGATCACCAATGTTAGAAACGTTTGACAAAAATCTAAAATCAAATTGACACAATGTTATCTTCGTTATCTTGTTCATAAGGTCCTTTATATATTGTATTATCATTTTTCTCTCAATGTTCTAGTATGGATCAATGTTTATCGTGCAGTAATCTACAGAGTTATTACTAATTCCTAATTCCTATGGTTAGTATTTTCTGTCGCTAGTTTGGTAATTTGACAAAACTGGAAGTATATCTTGAGAGCAGTGCGCGGCTTGCAATGGTATGTCTATCGATCTCAAGGTCCTACTATTCGAATCAATGTCTCGTATAATATTTACATACTTAGAGTTAATTCAACTTTTACATGTTAATTACATTTTTATTTGTTATACATATTCGTTAATACTCATACAAACATATGAGTTAGTTCAATTTTAGAGCCTATTATACTGTTGTGCCACCATGTGGTTTTTTATACTACTATTTGGCACCATGTCCTATGTAAGTAGCACTCGTATGTAAGATAAACGCACATAAGCTAAATATTCGACCGATCAGCTTTGGAGTTTTTCTTTTCACCCACTTAAGTTGGCAAAGTAAATTTCTATACATATTAAAATCAATCCGCCTGATATGTCACTCAAATATTGTACTGGATCAAGAATTGAACGCAAAATTTACGCGCTGCCCCACTATAATTTTAACATGCTCGATGCCTCGCATGAAAAATATCTTACATTTGCATAAATTTAGATATATACATAGATACTAAATATTTTCTAAATATATTTCAATTTAGGAAAAGTTAAGACATATTTTATAGGACGGAAGGAGTACATGCTTCTCAGTTTTGCACATACAGACATGGTTTTGTGTGGCCAGCAGTTTGACTCGGTATTGTATTCGATTAAGAATTAAGAAAGTAGAGCGGGCCTAAATGTTTATGTATACGTATGTCATCAGGACTCTATGTACACTCCCTTTTATCAAGCTCGTGGAGGTCTTTTTGTAGCAGGCACAAACAGAGTTCTATGCATGCACGTTTTGATTATCTCGTACGACCGTGTCAATTTAGCACTCTTTAACAGATCTGATTATTTGGCACATGTGGAGCATGCGATGGATTTTTTGTTCTTTCCACGTACGAGTCAATCATGACATATTATGTATGTCCACAAATATGCACTTGTATGTGTTACGTAATTTTTTTAAATCTTGACCATTAAAATCATAGATCTAACAGTTAAAATAATTCTAATGATGTGGATTAATATGATGGCTCTATTAAACATCTGTATTTTGCTTTTAGTATATAATAGATAGAAGATAGATACCTACATGTTTTGCTCACACTTTATAATGATTTTATGCATTTTCCGGAACTAACCTATTAACAAGATGCCGAGGTGCCAGTTCCTATTTTCTGCTGTTTTTGGTTCCAGAAAGGCTGTTCGGCCAATATTCTCGGAATTCGACGAAACAAAAGCCAAACATCTTATTTCACCGAGACGGACCAGAACACCGAAAGGGAGCCGGAGAGGAGGCCCAGGGCCCACACACCACACTGGGGCGCGGCCTAGGAGGGGGGCACGCCGCCCTATGGGGTGGGCCCCCCAGGCACCCCCTTGCGCCGCCTTCACCTATATAATCTCTCGTGACGTGCAAACCCTATAACAATTTGACGAAACTCCAGAAATACTCCAGGGACGCCGCCGCCATTGCTAAACTCCGTTTCGGGGGACAGAAGTCTCTGTTCCGGCACGCCGCCGGGACGGGGAATTGCCCCCGGAATCCATCTCCATCGACACCGCCGCCATCTTCATCGCCGTTGTTGTCTCCCATGATGAGGAGGGAGTAGTTCTCCCCGAGGCTGAGGGCTCTACCAGTAGCTATGTGGTTCATCTCTCTCTCCCATGGTGTGATCTTTATGTGATCATGAGCTTTGTATCACTATTAATCTATGTGCTACTCTAGTGATGTTATTAAAGTAGTCTATTCCTCCTCCATGATGTAATGTTGACAAGTGTGTGCATCATGTAGTACTTGGCGTAGGTTATGATTGTAATCTCTTGTAGATTATGAAGTTAACTATTACTATGATAGTATTGATGCGATCTATTCCCCCTTTCATAGCTATTGTTGACAGTGTGTACGCTATGTTAGTACTCGGTCTAAATTGCAACGGTCTATTATGCACTCTAGAGGTTACTTTAATATGAACTCCGAATGTTGTGGAGCTTGTTTACTCCGGCTTAAGGGTGCTCTTGTAGCCCTACACAATGAATGGTGTTTACTATCCAACAAGAGAGTGTTCGTAGCACAAGTGAGGAGAAGTTATTTATTTATCATGTGATCATTGTTGAGAGTGTCCACTAGTGAAAGTATGATCCCTAGGCCTTGTTTCTAAGCATTGAAACACCATTTCCAACAAGTTCTGCTACATGTTTGCTTGCTGCCATTTTTATTTCAGATTGCAATTACTACTTACAATCATCCATATTACTTGTATTTCACTATCTCTTCGTCGAACTAGTGCACCTATACATCTGACAAGTGTATTAGGTGTGTTGGGGACACAAGAGACTTCTTGTATCTTAATTGCAGGGTTGTTTGAGAGGAATATCTTTGACCTCTACCTCCCTGAGTTCGATAAACCTTGGGTGATCCACTTAAGGGAAACTTGCTACTGTTCTACAAACCTCTGCTCTTGGAGGTCCAACACTGTCTACAAGAATAGAAGCACACATAGACATCATTGGTGCTGAAATTAATTTGCCAAAAGAGAGAGTGTTTATCAAATGTGTTGCAGAAATATTAGAATTTAATTTTTCCAAGTTTAATGATAAGCATTTATAAAAAGAAAAGTTTCAAAAAGATATTGTGGAAACTCTTGCTTCTGTTGCAGTTGCTTCATCGGACGCGGTGGAACGATACGTACTTAATCAAGAGGAACCATATAATAATGAAGAAAGATAAGCATTAGAACAAATTTTATCTCAACAACCACCATATTTACAATTGCATATTCCACCTGATAATCTTGAAGTGTTATCACCACCCAAAGAAGATCCTAGTTTTAAACTAAAACATTTGCCTGATAATATGAAATATGCATACCTTGATGAGAAAAATATATATCCTCTTATTATTAGTGCTAATCTTTTAGGAGAAGAAGAAACAAAATTACTTGAAGTATTGCGTGCTCATATGCTGGCTATTGGTTACTCTCTTGATGATCTTAAAGGTATAAGTCCGGCTCTATGCATGCATAAGATTAATTTGGAAGAAGATGCAAAGCCCGTTGTTGATTATCAACGTCGTCTTCATCCAAAAATGAAGGAAGTGGTAAGAAACGAGGTAATTAAACTCATTGAAGATGGTATTATTTATCCTATAGCTCATAGTAAATGGGTAAGTCCTATTCATTGTGTACCTAAGAAAGGTGGAATCATTGTGGTTCCAAATGTTGAAAATGGACTTGTTGCTCAGCGTACTGTTACTGGCTATAGAATGTGCATTGATTTCAGAAAATTAAATAAACCTACTCGTCAGGAGCATTATCCTTTGCATTTTATTGATCAAATGTTAGAAATATTATCTAAGCATTCACACTTTTGCAATCTTGATGGTTATTCTGGTTTTTCTCAAATACCTATGCACAAAGATGATCAAGAATAGACTAGTTTTACTTGTCACTTTGATACTTTTTCTTATGGAAGAATGCCATTTGGTTTATGTAATGCTCCTGCTACTTTTCAAAGATGCATGAATGCTATATTTGTTGATTATATTGAGAAGATTATGGAAGTATTTATGGATGATTTTTCTGTCTATGGTACCTCTTTCGATAATTGCCTATTCGATCTTAACAAAGTTCTGCAGCGGTTTGAGGACCAACACCTAGTCCTTAATTGGTAGAAGTGCTATTTTATGGTTACGGAAGGTGTAGTCCCTTGTCATCGAGTATCGGGAAGAGACATTGAAGTGGACCACACGAAGATAGAAGCCATAGAGAAGATACCATATCCGCGGGATATTAAAGGTACACGAAGTTTCCTTGGGCATGCTGGGTTTTATAGAAGATTCGTTAAGGACATTTCTAAAATATCAAAGCCTCTTACTAATATTTTGCAAAAGGATGTTCTATTTTCTTTTAATGATGATTGTGTGGAGTCTTTCAATGTTTTAAAGAATTCTTTAATTAGTGTTCCTATAATTCAGCCACCTGATTGGAATTTATCTTATGAGATTATGTGTGATGCAAGTGATTATGCGGTGGGTGTTGTGTTGGGACAATGCGTTAATAAGAAAATTAATGTTATATATTATGCTAGTAAGACTCTTGATGGCGCCCAAATAAATTATGCTACTACTGAAAAATAATTTTTAGCTGTGATCTTTGCTTGTGATAAGTTTAGACCTTACATAGTAGATTCTAAAGTTATTGTGAACTCTGATAATTCTTCTATTAAATATCATATGAACAAGAAATATGCCAAGCCTATACTTATTAGATGGGTTTTACTATTGCACGAATTTGATTTACATATTGTTGATAGAAAGGGTGAGGATAATCCTGTAGCTGATCATTTGTCTAGAATGAAAAATGTTCAGGATGATCCAACCCCTATTAATGATAGCTTTGCTAATGAACAAATTGCAAATGTTAATGTGTATGGTGCATGAGTAGCTTCCCCATGGTTCGTTGACTATGCTAATTTTATTGTTGGGAAAGTTATGCCACCTCATTTCACCTATCAACAAAGAAAGAAATTCTTCTATGATCTATACATTACTTTTGGGATGATCCTTTTATTTATAAGAAGGGTGTTGATGGTATTATTAGACGTTGTGTAGCTGAGTTTGAACGACAAAGCATTATAAAAGACTGCCATGACAGTCCTTATGGAGGCCACCCCGCGGGAGACCGCACAGCTGCAAAGGTATTGCAATCTGGTTTTTATTGGCCTACTTTATTTAAAGATTGTTCTACTTATGTTAGAACTTGTGATAAATGTCAACGTGTTGGAAACATTGGTAAGAGAAATGAAATGCCTATGAAATTATACACTGCCCGTTGAACCATTTGATGTGTGGGTATTTGACTTTATGGGGCCATTTCCTGCCTCCAAATTGCAACATACTCACATTTTGGTTGCAGTGGGTTATGTTACTAAGTGGGTCGAAGCAATTCCGACAAAGAGTGCTGACTGATGTCTACTCACGCTTCTTTTCCTGTAGACAGTGTTGGGCCTCCAAGAGCAGAGGTTTGTAGAACAACAGCAAGTTTCCCTTAAGTGAATCACCCAAGGTTTATCGAACTCAGGGAGGTAGAGGTCAAAGATAGTCCTCTCAAGCAACCCTGCAATTAAGATACAAGAAGTCTCTTGTGTCCCCAACATACCTAATACACTTGTCAGATGTATAGGTGCACTAGTTCGGCGAAGAGATAGTAAAACACATGTGGTATAAATGGATATGAGTGGTAATAACAATCTGAAATAAATATGGCAGCGAGTAAACATGCAGTAGAACAGTAAGTAAGCGGTGTTTGCAGTATTGGAAACAAGGCCTAGGGATCATACTTTCACTAGTGGACACTCTCAACATTGATCACATAATAAATAAATAACTTCTCTCATTTGTGCTACATATGCTCTTTTGTTGGATGACAAACACCATTCGTTGTGTAGGGCTACAAGAGCTCCCTCAAGCCGGAGTTAACAAGCGCCACAACATTCAGCATTCATATTTAAGTAACCTTAGAGCATAATAGATCTTTGCAAAATAAACCGAGAACTAACATAGCATACACACTGTCAACATTACACTATGAAAGGGGGAATAGATCACATCAATACTATCATAATGATAATTAATTCCATAACCTACAAGAGATTATGATCATAACCTACGACAAGAACCACACGGTGCACGCACTGTCACCATTACACCATGCAGGAGGAATAGACTACTTTAATAACATCACATGAGTAGCACATAGACTAGTAGCAATACAAAGCTCATCATATGGATCTCAATCATGCAAAGCAATTCATGAGATCATTGTACTGGAGTACAGAGAGAGAGATTAACCACATAGCTACTGGTACAACCCTTAGCCTCGGGGGTGAACTACTCCCTCCTCATCATAGGAGCAGCAGCGTTGATGGAGATGGCGGTGATGTCGATGGAGATGCCTTCCGGGGGCACTTCCCCATCCCGGCGGCGTGCCGGAACAGAGACTCCTGTCCCCCGAATCTTGGCTTCGCGATGGCGGCGGCTCTGGAACTTTTCTCATATCGTGGCTTTTCCGTATCGAAGATTTAGGTCAGGGAGGCTTAAATAGGCGAAGAGGCGGAGTCGGAGGGCTGACGAGGCAGCCAGACAATAGGGGGCGCGCCCCCCCTGGGCCGCGCCAGCCACATGTGTGGGGCCCCTGGGCCTCCCCTCTGGTCCTTCTCCGGTGTTCTGGAAGCTTCGTGGAATTATAAGATGCTGGGCGTTGATTTCGTCCAATTTCGAGAATATTTCCTTACTAGGATTTCTGAAACCAAAAACAGCGAGAAAACGAGGACCGACACTTCGGCATCTCGTCAATAGGTTAGTTCCGGAAAATGCATCAAAACGATATAAAGTGTGAACAAAACATGTAGGTATTGTCATAAAACTAGCATGGAACATCAGAAATTATAGATACGTTTGAGACATATCAAGCATCCCCAAGCTTAGTTCCTACTCGCCCTCGAGTAGGTAAACGATAACACAAATAATTTCTGAGGTGACATGCTACCATCATAATCTTGATCAACAATATTGTAAAGCATATGAGATGGATAGAGTGATCTGAAGCAAAAGATTGCTAACAAAAGATGATGACTAAACAAATGAATCATATAGCAAAACTTTTCATGAATAGTACTCTCAAGACAAGCATCAACAAGACTTGCATAAGAGCTAACTCATAAGCAATAAATTCTAAGTAGAATGCATTGAAGCAACACAAAGGATGATTAAGTTTCAGCAATTGCTTTCAACTTGTAACATGTATATCTCATGGATATTTGTCAACATAGAGCAGTATAACAGGTGCAATAAGTAAACATGTAAGAATAAATGCACACAGTTAACACAAGTGTTTGCTTCTAAGATAGAAAGAAGTAGGTAAACTGACTCAACAATAAAGTAAAAGATAGGCCCTTCGCAGAGGGAAGCAGGGATTAAATCATGTGCTAGAGATTTTCAAGTTTTGAAATCATATAGAGAGCATAAAAGTAAAATTTTGAGAGGTGTTTGTTGTTGTCAACGAATGGTAGTGGGTACTCTAACTACCTTATCAACCAGACTTTCAAGAGCGGCTCCCATGAAGGACGTTATTTCTACCAGCAAGGTAGATCATCCATCTTCTCTTTTGTTTACACATGTACTTTAGTTTTATTTATTAGATGACACTCCTCCCAACCTTTTGCTTACACAAGCCATGGCTAACCGAATCCTCGGGTGCCTTCCAACATTCACATACCATGGAGGAGTGTCTATTTGAAAATTTAAGTTGCTTACTGATAGATCAGGGCAAAACATGTGAAGAGAATTATTAATGCAAGTTAATTAATTGGGACTGGGAACCCCATTGCCAGCTCTTTTTGCAAAATTATTGGATAAGCGGATGAGCCACTAGTCCATTGTGAAAGTCTCGTCGAAGTAAATGACAAGATCGAAAGATAAAACACCACATACTTCCTCATGAGCTATAAAACATTGACACAAATAAGAGATAATATCTTTTGAATTGTTTAAAGGTAGCACATGAAGTATTTACTTGGAATGGTAGGAAATACCACATAGTAGGTAGATATGGTGGACACAAATGGCATAGGTTTTGGCTCAAGGTTTTGGATGCACGAGAAGTATTTCCTCTCAGTACAAGGCTTTGGCTAGCAAGGTTATTTGAAGCAAACACAAGTATGAACCGGTACAGACAAAACTTACATAAGAACATATTGCAAGCATTATAAGACTCTACACCTGTCTTCCTTGTTGTTCAAACACTTTACCAGAAAATATCTAGACTTAGAGAGACCAATCATGCAAACCAAATTTTAACAAGCTCTACGGTAGTTCTCCACTAATAGATTAAACTACATGATGCAAGAGCTTAAACATGATCTATGAGAGCTCAAAATAATTGCCAAGTATCAAGTTATTCCAAACCATATGAAGCATTTTCTGATTCCAACCAAATAATAACAAGTGAAGCGATCAACTTTCGCCCTTGAACATTAAAAGTAAGAATGAAGAACACTAGTGTTCATATGAAAAAGCGGAGCGTGTCTCTCTCCCACACATGATCATGAATTTATTTAGAGAATGAAAATAACAAAACGAAAATAAAAGCACACAGACGCTCCAAGTAAAGAACATAAGATGTGATGGAATAAAAATATAGTTTCACTAGAAGTGACCTGATAAGTTGTCGATGAAGAAGGGGATGCCTTGGGCATCCCCAAGCTTAGATGCTTGAGTCTTCTTGAAATATGCGAGGATGAACCACGGGGCATCCCCAAGCTTAGACTTTTCACTCTTCTTGATCATAGTATATCATCCTCTTCTCTTGACCCTTGAAAACTTCCTCAACACCAAACTTCAAGCAAACTCATTAGAGGGTTAGTGCATAATAAAAATTCACATGTTCAGAGGTGACACAATCATTCTTAACACTTCTGGACATTGCACAAAGCTTCTGAAAGTTAATGAAACAAAGAAACTCATTCAACATAGCAAAAGCGGCAATGCAAAATAAAAGGCAGAATCTGTCAAAACAGAACAATCCGTAAAGACGAATTTTGCAGGGGCACTTAACTTGCTCAAACGGAAAAACTCCAAACTAATAAAGTTGCGTACATATCTGAGGATCACGCACGTAAATTGGCAGATTTGTCTGAGTTACCTACAGAGAGTTCTGCGCAAATTCGTGACAAACAGCAAATACTGTTTCACGCGAGTAATCCAAATCAAGTATCAACCTTACTATAGAGACTTTACTTGGCACAAAAACATGATAAGGAGAGGTTGCTACAGTAGTAACAACTTCCAAGACTCAAATATAAAACAAAAGTGTTGTAGTAAAATAAACACATGGGTTATCTCCCAAGAAGTGCTTTCTTTATAGCCATTAAGATGGGCTCAGTAATTTTAATGATGCACTCGCAAGAAATAAGAGTTGAAGCAAAAGAGAGCATCAAGAAGAAAATTCAAAACACATTTAAGACTAACCCACTTCCTATGAAAAGGAATCTTGTACACAAATAAATTCATGAAGAACAAAGTGGCAAGCATAGAAAAGCAACACAAGCACAATTTCAAGATTCTCAACATAAAGAGGGGAAACTTAATTTTATTAAGATGCATATAACCATGTTTCCCTCTCTCATAATAACTTTCAGTAGCATCATGAACAAAATCAACAATATAAATATCACATAAAGCATTTTTGTCATGAGCTACATGCATAAAATTATTACTCTCCACATAAGCATAATCAATTTTATTAGTTGTAGTGGGAGCAAATTCAACAAAGTAGCTATCATTATCATTCTCATCAAGTGTAGGAGGCATAGTATAATCATAATAAAATTTACTCTCCATAGTAGGCGGCACCAAAAGACCACTATCATTATAATCATCATAAATAGGAGGCAAAGTATCATCAAAGAAAATTTTCTCCTCAATGCTTGGGGGACTAAAAATGTCATAACCAGCTTCCCCAAGCTTAGAATTTTCCATATCATTAGCAACAATGGTGTTCAAAGCGTTCATACTAATATCATTGCTACTAGCATGCAAATAAGATTCCATAGGTTTTTTAATTTTCGCAGCAAACAATCCATGTCTTAACTCGGGAAATAGATTAAGAAGCTCACTCGTTATTTTCCATTATGCCTAACTAGTGAACAAGAAACAAAAAGTCGCAATTGCGAGTCTAAAGGAGATACCTTCGAGCACTTACAACGGCACCGAGAAAATAACTTAGTTACACCGGGACCGGAGTATGAGTGCCTTTTACCTTACCTCCCGGCAACGACGCCGAGAAAATAGCTTGATGTCTACTCACGCTTCTTTTCCCGTAGACGAGTGTTGGGCCTCCAAGAGCAGAGGTTTGTAGAACAGCAGCAAGTTTCCCTTAAGTGAATCACCCAAGGTTTATCGAACTCGGGGAGGTAGAGGTCAAAGATAGTCCTCTCAAGCAACCACCGCAATTAAGATACAAGAAGTCTCTTGTGTCCCCAACACACCTAATACACTTGTCAGATGTATAGGTGCACTAGTTCGGCGAAGAGATAGTAAAACACAGGTGGTATAAATGGATATGAGTGGTAATAACAATCTGAAATAAATATGGCAGCGAGTAAACATGGAGTAGAATAGTAAGTAAGCGGTGTTTGCAGTATTGGAAACAAGGCCTAGGGATCATACTTTCACTAGTGGACACTCTCAACATTGATCACATAATAAATAATTAACTTCTCTCATTTGTGCTACATATGCTCTTTTGTTCGATGACAAACACCATTCGTTGTGTAGGGCTACAAGAGCTCCCTCAAGCCGGAGTTAACAAGCGCCACAACATTCATCATTCATATTTAAGTAACCTTAGAGCATAATAGATCTTTGCAAAATAAACCGAGAACTAACATAGCATACACACTGTCAACATTACACTATGAAAGGGGGAATAGATCACATCAATACTATCATAATGATAATTAACTCCATAACCTACAAGAGATTATGATCATAACCTACGACAAGAACCACACGGTGCACGCACTGTCACCATTACACCATGCAGGAGGAATAGACTACTTTAATAACATCACATGAGTAGCACATAGACTAGTAGCGATACAAAGCTCATCATATGGATCTCAATCATGCAAAGCAATTCATGAGATCATTGTATTGGAGTACAGAGAGAGAGATTAACCACATAGCTACCGGTACAGCCCTTAGCCTCGGGGGAGAACTACTCCCTCCTTATCATAGGAGCAGCAGCGTTGATGGAAATGGCGGTGATGTCGATGGAGATGCCTTCCGGGGGCACTTAGCCGTCCCGGTAGCGTGCCGGAACAGAGACTCCTGTCCCCCGAATCTTGGCTTCGCGATGGCGGCGGCTCTGGAACTTTTCTCGTATCGTGGCTTTTCCGTATCGAAGATTTAGGTCAGGGAGGCTTAATGATGCGAAGAGGCGGAGTCGGAGGGCTGACGAGGCCGCCAGACAATAGGGGGGAGCCCCCCCTGGGCCGCGCCAGCCACATGTGTGGGGCCCCTGGGCCTCCCCTCTGGTCCTTCTCCGGTGTTCTGTGATGGCGTGTAACTCACACGTTCGTTGGGAACCCCAAGAGGAAGGTATGATGCGCACAGTAGCAAGTTTTCCCTCAGAAAGAAACCAAGGTTTAATCGAACCAGTAGGAGCCAAGAAGCACGTTGAAGGTTGATGGTGGCGAAATGTGATGCGGCGCAACAACAGGGATTCCGGCGCCAACGTGGAATCTGCACAACAAAACCAAAGTACTTTGCCCCAACGAAACAGTGAGGTTGTCAATCTCACCGGCTTGCTGTAACAAAGGATTAACCGTATTGTGTGGAAGATGATTGTTTGCAAGAAAACAGTAAAAACAAGTATTGCGATAGATTGTATGCTATGTAAAGAATAGGACCGGGGTCCACGAGTTCACTAGAGGTGTCTCTCCCATAAGATAAAAGCATGTTGGGTGAACAAATTACGGTCGGGCAATTGACAAATAGAAAAGGGCATAACAATGCATATACATGATATGATAAATATAGTGAGATTTAATCCGGGCATTACGACAAAGTACATAGACCGCCATCCAACCGCATCTATGCCTAAAAAGTCCACCTTCAGAGTTATCATCCGAACCCCATTCGGTATTAAGTTGCAAAGCAACGGACAATTGCATTAAGTATGGTGCGTAATGTAATCAACAACTACATCCTTAGACATAGCATCAATGTTTTATCCCTAGTGGCAACAAGCACATCACAACCTTAGAACCTCATCGTCACGATCCCAGGTGTCAATGAAGGCATGAACCCACTATCGAGCATAAATACTCCCTCTTGGAGTTAAGAGCAAAAACTTGGCCAGAGCCTCTACTAATAACGGAGAGCATGCAAGATCATAAACAACACATAAACAATAGATTGATAATCACCATAACATAGTATTCTCTATCCATCGGATCCCGGCAAACACAACATATAGTATTACAGATAGATGATCTTGATCATGTTAGGCAGCTCACAAGATCCAACAATGAAGCACAACAAGGAGAAGACGACCATCTAGCTACTGCTATGGACCCATAGTCCAGGGGTGAACTACTCACTCATCACTCCGGAGGCGATCATGGCGATGAAGAGTCCTCCGGGAGATGAATCCCCTCTCCGGCAGGGTGCCAAAGGCGATCTCCTGAATCCCCCGAGATGGGATTCGCGGCGGCGGCGTCTCTGGAAGGTTTTCCGTATCGTGGCTCTCGGTACTGGGGGTTTCGCGACGGAGGCTTTAAGTAGGCGGAAGGGTAGGTCAGGGGGGCTGACGAGGGGCCCACACCATAGGTCGGCGTGGCCAGGGCCTGGGCCGCGCCGCCCTATGGTGACGACGCCTCGTGGCCCCACTTCCTTCCCTCTTCGGTCTTCTGGAAGCTCCGTGCAAAAATAGGACCCTGGGCGGTGATTTCGTCCAATTCCGAGAATATTTCCTTACTAGGATTTCTGAAACCAAAAACAACAGAAAACAACAGAATCGGCTCTTCGGCATCTTGTTAATAGGTTAGTTCCGAGAAAATGCGTAAATACGACATATAATGTGCATAAAACATGTAGGTATCATCAATAAAGTAGCATGGAACATAAGAAATTATCGATACGTTGGAGACGTATCAGCATCCCCAAGCTTAGTTCTGCTCGTCCCGAGCAGGTAAAACGATAACAAGGATAATTTCTGAAGTGACATGCCATCATAATCTTGATCATACTATTTGTAAACATATGTAATGAATGCAGCGATCAAAACAAAAGTAATGACATGAGTAAACAACTCGAATCATAAAGCAAAGACTTTTCATGAATAGTACTTCAAGACAAGCATCAATAAGTCTTGCATAAGAGTTAACTCATAAAGCAATAAATCAAAGTAAAGGTGTTGAAGCAACACAAAGGAAGATTAAGTTTCAGTGGTTGCTTTCAACTTATAACATGTATATCTCATGGATATTGTCAACATAAAGTAATATAACAAGTGCAATATGCAAGTATGTAGGAATCAATGCACAGTTCACACAAGTGTTTGCTTCTTAAGGTGGAGGAAGATAGGTAAACTGACTCAACAATAAAAGTAAAAGAATGGTCCTTCAAAGAGGAAAGCATCGATTGTTGTATTTGTGCTAGAGCTTTTATTTTGAAAACATGAAACAATTTTGTCAACGGTAGTAACAAAGCATATGAGTTATGTAAATTATATCTTACAAGTTGCAAGCCTCATGCATAGTATACTAATAGTGCCCGCACCTCGTCCTACTTAGCTTGGACTACCGGAGATTTGCATGCCATGTTTCAACCAAGTGTCACAAAGGGGTACCTCCATGCCGCCTGTACAAAGGTCTAAGGAGAATGCTCGCATTTTGGATTTCTCGCTTTTGATTATTCTCAACTTAGACATCCATACCGGGACAACATGGACAACGAGATAATGGACTCCTCTTAAATGCATAAGCATGTAGCAACAATTATTATTCTCATATGAGATTGAGGATATATGTCCAAAACCGAAACTTCAACCATGATTCATGGCTTTAGTTAGCGGCCCAATGTTCTTCTCTAACAATTTTGCATGCTCCAACCACTAAGGTGATAGATCCTTCGGACAAGACGGACATGCATAGCAACTCACATGATATTCAACAATAGTTGATGGCGTTCGCCGTAAGCATGGTTATCGCACAACAAGCAACTTAATAAAATATAAAGTGCATAAGTACATATTCAATACTACGATAGTTTTTAAGGCTATTTTGTCCCATGAGCTATATATTGCAAAGGTGAATGATGGAATTTTAAAGGTAGCACTCAAGCAATTTACTTTGGAATGGCGGAGAAATACCATGTAGTAGGTAGGTATGGTGGACACAAATGGCATAGTGGTTGGCTCAAGGATTTTGGATGCATGAGAAGTATTCCCTCTCGATACAAGGTTTAGGCTAGCAAGGTTATTTGAAGCAAACTCAAGGATGAACCGGTGCAGCAAAACTCACATAAAAGACATATTGTAAACATTATAAGACTCTACACCGTCTTCCTTGTTGTTCAAAACTCAATACTAGATATTATCTAGACCTTAGAGAGACCAAATATGCAAATCAAATTTTAGCAAGCTCTATGTATTTCTTCATTAATAGGTGCAAAGCATATGATGCAAGAGCTTAAACATGAGCACAACAATTGCCAAGTATCACAATATCCAAGACATTTTAGAATTACTACATGTAGCATTTTCCAATTCCAACCATATAACAATTTAACGAAGAAGAAACTTCGCCTTAAACATTATGAGTAAAGCCTAAGGACATATTTGTCCATATGCAACAGCGGAGCGTGTCTCTCTCCCACAAAGTGAATGCTAGGATCCATTTTATTCAAACAAAAACAAAAACAAAAACAAACCAACGCTCCAAGTAAAGAACACAAGATGTGACTGAATAAAAATATAGTTTCAGGGGAGGAACCTGATGATGTTGTCGATGAAGAAGGGGATGCCTTGGGCATCCCCAAGCTTAGACGCTTGAGTCTTCTTAAAATATGCAGGGGTGAACCACGGGGGCATCCCCAAGCTTAGAGCTTTCACTCCTCTTGATCATAGTATATCATTCTCCTCTCTTGACCCTTGAAAACTTCCTTCACACCAAACTTCAAGCAAACTCATTAGAGGGTTAGTGCACAATTAATAATTCACACATTCAGAGGTGACACAAACATTCTTTTCACTTCCGGACATTGCATAAAGCTACTGGACATTAATGGATCAAAGAAATTCATCCAACATAGCAAAAGAGGCAATGCGAAATAAAAGGCAGAATCTGTCAAAAACAGAACAGTCCGTAAAGACGAATTTTAAGATGGCACCAGACTTGCTCAAATGGAAAAACTCAAAACTAATGAAAGTTGCGTACATATCCGAGGATCACGCTCGTAAATTGGCAGATTTTTTCAAATTTTCTACAGAGACTTGTGCCAGAATTCGTGACAGACAGCAATGCTGTTTCTCGCAGCGATCCCAAATATAACATCAACTTTAGCATAGAAACTTTACTTGGCACAAAAACATGATAAGGAGAGGTTGCTACAGTAGTAAACAACTTCCAAGACTCAACAAAACAAAAATTGCTGTAGTAAAATAAACACATGGGTTATCTCCCAAGAAGTTCTTTCTTTATAGCCATTAAGATGGGCTCAAGCAGTTTTAATGATGCACTCGCAAGAAATAAGAGTTGAGGCAAAAGAGAGCATCAAGAGGCAAATTCAAAGCACATTTAAGTCTAACATGCTTCCTATGCATAGGAATCTTGTAAATAAACAAGTTCATGAAGAGCAAAGTAACAAGCATAGGAAGATAAAACAAGTGTAGCTTCAAAAATTTCAGCACATAGAGAGGTGTTTTAGTAACATGAAAATTTTTACAACCATATTTTCCTCTCTCATAATAACTTTCAGTAGCAACATGAGCAAACTCAACAATATAACTATCACATAAAGCATTCTTATCATGAGTCTCATGCATAAAATTATTACTCTCCACATAAGCATAATCAATTTTATTAGTTGTAGTGGGAGCAAATTCAACAAAATAGCTATCACTATTATTCTCATCACCATAATCATCATATATAGGAGGCATATTGTAATCATAATTAATTTTCTCCTCAATAGTAGGTGGACTGAAAATATCATATTCATCATTGCAAGCATCATATATAGGAGGTAAAGTATCATTAAAGTAAATTTTCTCCTCCATGCTTGGGGGACTAAAAATATCACAACCAGCTTCCCCAAGCTTAAATTCTTCCATAGCATTAGCAACAATGGTGTTCAAAGCATTTATACAAATAACATTACCATTAGCATGCATATAAAGTTCCATAGGTTTTTTAATTTTCTCTTCAAACACATCATGTCCTAACTCAAGATAAATACTATAAAGATCTCTAATTTTTTTGTTGTTTTCCATTAAGCCTAACTAGTGAAAATAAAAACAAGTACAGGACTAGACATGATAACAAAATAAATTAAATGCAAGTAACTAATTTTTTTGTGTTTTTAATATAGAGAACAAGATAGTAAATAAAGTAAAACTAGCAACTAATTTTTGTGTGTTTTGTTTAAGTGCAGCAAACAAAGTATTAAATAAAATAAAGCAAGACAAAAACAAAGTAAAGAGATTGGGAAGTGGAGACTCCCCTTGCAGCGTGTCTTGATCTCCCCGGCAACGGCGCCAGAAAAAGAGCTTGATGGCGTGTAACTCACACGTTCGTTGGGAACCCCAAGAGGAAGGTATGATGCGCACGGTAGCAAGTTTTCCCTCGAGAAAGAAACCAAGGTTTAATCGAACCGAGTAGGAGCCAAGAAGCACGTTGAAGGTTGATGGTGGCGAAATGTGATGCGGCGCAACAACGGGGATTCCGGCGCCAACGTGGAATCTGCACAACAAAACCAAAGTACTTTGCCCCAACGAAACAGTGAGGTTGTCAATCTCACCGGCTTGCTGTAACAAAGGATTAACCGTATTGTGTGGAAGATGATTGTTTGCAAGAAAACAGCAAAAACAAGTATTGCAGTAGATTGTATGCTATGTAAAGAATAGGACCGGGGTCCACAGTTCACTAGAGGTGTCTCTCCCATAAGATAAAAGCATGTTGGGTGAACAAATTACAGTCGGGCAATTGACAAATAGAAAAGGGCATAACAATGCATATACATGATATGATAAATATAGTGAGATTTAATCCGGGCATTACGACAAAGTTCATAGACCGCCATCCAACTGCATCTATGCCTAAAAAGTCCACCTTCGAAGTTATCATCCGAACCCCATTCAGTATTAAGTTGCAAAGCAACGAGACAATTGCATTAAGTATGGTGCGTAATGTAATCAACAACTACATCCTTAGACATAGCATCAATGTTTTATCCCTAGTGGCAACAGACACATCACAACCTTAGAACCTACTCGTCACGATCCCAGGTGTCAATGAAGGCATGAACCCACTATCGAGCATAAATACTCCCTCTTGGAGTTAAGAGCAAAAACTTGGCCGAGCCTCTACTAATAACGGAGAGCATGCAAGATCATAAACAACACATAAACAATAGATTGATAATCACCATAACATAGTATTCTCTATCCATCGGATCCCGACAAACACAACATATAGTATTACAGATAGATGATCTTGATCATGTTAGGCAGCTCACAAGATCCAACAATGAAGCACAACAAGGAGAAGACGACCATCTAGATACTACTATGGACCCATAGTCCAGGGGTGAACTACTCACTCATCACTCCGGAGGCGATCATGGCGATGAAGAGTCCTCCGGGAGATGAATCCCCTATCCGGCAGGGTGCCGGAGGCGATCTCCTGAATCCCCGAGATGGGATTCGCGGCGGCGGCGTCTCCGGAAGGTTTTCCGTATCGTGGCTCTCGGTGCCGGGGGTTTCGCGACGGAGGCTTTAAGTAGGCGGAAGGGTAGGTCGGGGGGCCGACGAGGGGCCCACACCATAGGTCGGCGCGGCCGGGGCCCGGGCCGCGCCGCCCTATGGTGACGGCGCCTCGTGGCCCCACTTCCTTCCCTCTTCGGTCTTCCGGAAGCTCCGTGCAAAAATAGGACCCCGGGCGGTGATTTCGTCCAATTCGAGAATATTTCCTTACTAGGATTTCGAAACCAAAAACAGCAGAAAACGACAGAACGGCTCTTCGACATCTTGTTAATAGGTTAGTTCCAGAAAATGCGTAAATACGACATATAATGTGCATAAAACATGTAGGTATCATCAATAAAGTAGCATGGAACATAAGAAATTATCGATACGTTGGAGACGTATCATTCTGGAAGCTTCGTGGAATTATAAGATGCTGGGCGTTGATTTCGTCCAATTCCGAGAATATTTCCTTACTAGGATTTCTGAAACAAAAAACAGCAGAAAACATGAACTGACACTTCGACATCTCGTCAATAGGTTAGTTCCGGAAAATGCATCCAAACGATATAAAGTGTGAACAAAACATGTAGGTATTGTCATAAAACTAGCATGGAACATCAGAAATTATAGATACGTTCGAGACGTATCACTGACCATGCTACTGCAATGAAGATGTTGAAGGACATCATTCTTCCTAGGTTTGGAGTACCTAGATTCTTAATTACTGATGGTGGTTCTCACTTTATTCATCAAGTTTTTTGAAAAATCTTGGCTAAATATGGTGTTAATCATAGAGTAGCATCTCCATATCACCCACAAACTAGTGGTCAAGTTGAATTGAACAATAGGGAATTAAAGCTTATATTGAAAAAGCTAGTTAATAAGTCTAGATCTGATTGGCCAACTAAAATCAATGAAGCATTATGGGCTTATATATATGCTTTTAAAAATCCTATGGGAATATCTCCTTATAGAATGATCTATGGAAAAGCATGTCATTTACCTGTAGAGTTAGAACACAAAACTAGGTGGGTTGTTAAAGAGCTTAACTTTGATTTTAAAACCGTGGGAGAAAAGAGAATCCTAGACATAAACTTATTGGATGAATGGAGAAATGAAGCTTATTAAAGTGCTAGATTGTTTAAACAAAAGGTTAAAATTTGGCATGACAAAAATATAAAGAGGAAACAATTCAAAGTAGGAGACCAAGTATTATTGTTCAACTCTCGTTTCAAGTTCTCTGCAGACAAATTAGCATCGAGATGGCAGGGTCCATTGGTTGTGCATGAGGTGTACCGCTCCGGAGCCATCCGTCTCCATGAAGATTACAAAGGTAAGCCTCGTGTTATTAATGGACAACGTCTTAAACATTATATTGCAGGAGAAAAGTTCATAGGGTGTCACGTCTCGCCTAAGCGGACATCGGGAATGAACACACCCCCATTTCTATTGGTTAGTGAGCACGAAGGCGTTTCAGCCTCAACGCCGCCTTAGGATCATTCCGAGGCGAAGGAAAAAAACATACACAGAGCGCACACGATCATTTTTTTTACCCAGGTTCAGGCTGCCCTTAGGCTAACAACCCTACCTGCTTTGGTGGATTATCTTGGATGCACAGAGTACAAGATCATGAACTCTCTGGTGCCGGGAGGACGCTTTGATCAGCTCGTACACCTCCCATCCTTCCTCTTTCTTTTCCTCTCTTTTCATCTCTCTAAATCAAGCTAGTCCGAATTGGACTCTCCCTCTCTCGCCCTAAATCTTGGCCTTAACATTATCAAGCATGAAGCTCAGGCTCTCTGCTCTCTCTCAATTGACTGAAAACCCTTTACCGACCGGTCGAGCGAGTCACCAAGCGACCGGAAATCCCCCTTTGTCTCTCTTTGATCCCTGGCATATATACCTACGAGATGGTCTCAACGGCTAGTCCGTGCACCGCCCAAGAGCGTTCCCGGGCTCAATCGGGAGGAGCCACGCGAGCGACGGTCAGGTGGGTGGTCCGAGTGGCCACAAGATGGCCACGAGCGGTGCGCTGACGTCCGTGGTGATGGCGTGACAACTCGGGCAGCGAGCTGTCACTCCTGTCCGCGGTGCAGCCTCTGTCGGCCCGTGCCTTGATGGCACACAGGGGTGCAGGCACCTCGCCTATTCCCCATGCAAATCTTGACTTGTCCAATCAAGCCCAGCTGTCCTCTGCTCCATGGCCTCGCTTGGCCAAGGAGAGGAGGGTCCTGAGCCCTCCCGGGGAGGTCTGGGCCACTCCTTGGCTTGGTAGCCCCTCTTCCTCGTCCTTAGCCTTTCTCCACGGGACGTTCTCGGGTGGAGGCCATGGGCAGCTCCTTGCCCAGTTTGTCCGGTTCTTTGTGTCATGTCTGTTCGTCCGAACATGTCTTGGTCTGGGAGTGCTTGTTCACCACTGGAGTGCCTACGTCAAAGGATAAATTTTAGTGTGGTTGTGCTGTTTTTACCACGGGTCATACCTGGATTGCTGGTCTTGGGCCCTTGCCGAGGGTAACAGACCCCGCCCCCGCGTGCCTAGCTGTGATAATGGGGACCCCTGGTCTCATTTCACCGGCATAGAAAATGTGGAAGAGTTACATCTCCAGACTCCGGAGGCTATCATCACCGAGAATTTCCCTCTACCAAACACCGAAAACCAATAAAAGTCGAGATCTGGTATGTAGCGATCTCAGAATCTTTTCATATATTAGGATAGTTACTTTTTTTGCAAAATAAGGAAGTTTCGCGAAAGATTTGGGAGAAACGGAATCACGAGGGGCGGAAGACCCTAGGTGGCGCGCCCTAACTTGTTGGGCGCACCACCCAAGGCCATTCGCGCCTCGGACTTCCTTTTCGCCTTGTTTTCGACTCAAACTCTTCGTTTTTACCGAAAACCCGTTAATATATACCCATCCTCTGCCGATCTAATCTTGTATCAAGTCTTTTTTGAGCGAACCTTGTTTTCTACCCAGTTTTTAGATTTCGCCTCTATTGGAAGTCATGTCTTCACGGTGGAGCACCCCAGTTGGAGGATTCCCATGTGCTTTAACGAGGACTTCTTGGTGGAGTTCACCACCAAGGGAGCAACCTTCAAAGGAGGAGGAAGGATCTGGAGAAGGTGGAGCATGGAGAGCTCAATATGAAGAAAGGGCGAGAAGGATGAAGGAAATCGAATGATCTAAACTTCGAAGCTTGACTAACTCCGAGCTTCAGGCACATATTGATCTTCTTCACCATTAAATTTATGATGAAGAGAAGCACTCCTCTGGCTCTCTCGTCACCATATCAAGTTGTTGCAGGATTATGAAGAGGCAGTGAACGTCAAGTACACCAGAAACATGGAGACTAGCTCTGCAGCCTGCATGGAGACTGTCGAAAGACTGGAAGAGAAGGTCAATTGGTATAAGGCCAAGTGGACAGAACAAGTTGAAGCCAATAGGAGGTTACTTGCAGCCTTGTCAAGCATAAGAAGCGCATATGATGAGGAGATTAAGAGAAGCATTATGTGAAGATCTACATCAACACTCAAGCTTTGGGGAGTTATATCAGGTCTTTTATACTTTGTAGTTTATCATATCATTTTTAGTTCGTTATCTTAGTTTGGTTTTGGTTTCATCTAGTAGTATCAAGTCTCTCATAGTTTGGAAAGCTCTTAGAGCATTATCATCTATCTTTGGTCAAGTGGTTTTTAATGAAATTTGAAGTATGGTGTCATCCATGATTATTTTGTATGGAGATTTAATTTATGGGTAGCACTCATGCAGATGTGTTCCTCGTATTTAGAAATTTCAATCACATCTTATCTTGAACTTAATTAACTTGAGCATGTTGGAGAAGCATAGAATTTTGTGAGTATGGCTTGCAACAAAGGAAAGATCCATGCAAGCAATACTAAGCATTATAAGAAAAATAAAATACATTGAAGTTGTGTTGGAGTGGTCTTGGAGAACAAATAGTTAGGAAGAGGAGATGACAACGAAGTATGATATATTCTTGTGCTACTTGGTAGTCAACGGGTAAACTGATGTCATGGATATTTTAATACATATGCTCGAACAAGTTTGTGAATAAAAGGTCAGCACCCGAGGATTCGGTTAGCCATGAAAAGTGAAAGACATGTGAATGTACACTACAAGAAGTCACCGAGAGGCGAGCTATGTTGATGCAAAACCATTCCATGAACGCCCTTCATCTTGTACTTTACACTAAACAGAGGCTATATATAATCTCCACTGCAACTAATGGACCTTCTAAGAATGCTCTGCCGCTGAAGCTATCATGGATATCTTGTTGGACGACTTGATTTTGATGATTTTTGTTGGCAAGAAATCTCACTCAACTATTAACATCGCTAACGGTAAAAACAATGCTAGCTCAACGAGGTGATATTTGAAAGACACATAGTTTTTTTATACCAAGTTCATTTTCCATATATAACAACTCAAATTGTTGAGAAATAACATTTGCATCTAGAATGTTTGCAAAAAATCAAGGTAGGACGACTGCCCTAATTTACTCTACTGGAAGATTTGCCTCTAACTGCAATAGTACAAAATTGTTGCTACGAAGTCTCTGATGAGATTCTACAGAATCGGAAATGCAATTCTAACGGCACCGTAACCTATCAGTCAAGCATCCACCACTGAAACAATGTCATGTTCGTGCATCCCTATGTGCACCATTAAGTTCAGGGGCGGAGCCAGGAATTGAGTATAGGGGGGGCGAGTTGACAATGTAAACTTTTTCATAGCCTATAACATGTATATAGTGGATAGACATATGCACAAATTTCAGTATTTTATCATGAGACATAGCCATTTCTCTATAACTAAACCCAAAATACCAAGTAATGACAGCGAGTGGAGTAACCCGTATTTTTAGCCATCATTCAGAAGTAAATTTCTTTTGAAAATAATTGTTGATGGAAAGTATAATTTTATTGATTGTATGCAGATCTTTCACACATATATATACAATATAATGTTGTGTTAATTACACAATTAGCTTGTAAGTGCTGTTTATCGGATCACACATCACAAGGGGGCGGACTCGGGGATAGAAAAAATGAGGACACAATATCTTAGTAGTAGATTAATCTATTGCCAAGTCTAGTACTAGGTCGCAGTTCATAAAAAATACCAGCTACTACAAACATCATATGTATATCGATGATTCGATGTACCTTAAACCAAGTCCTTGATCGATCTGTTGATCAGTTCAGGCGGTCGACGGACGGGTAGCCTCATGCATCCATGTCCTGGTCTGGACGGTCTCATAGCGCTCGGCTGGCCGGCCTGCAACTGCTAGCGAGCGGGAGAAACAAGCCAGTAATCGGCGGCAGTCGCAGCTATGTCGATGATCTAAATAAGAAACGTCAAATACACACGATCGAGGGGGGAGGGGAACTGACAGAATCAACGTAGACAGATCAAAGTAAGAGACCACCAGATGGGCTGTTTGATTGCTGGTTGGGCTTCGGTATGTATACTACATGGATGTTCTGGGCTTAAAAACGAATTAGGAATGATTAGTATTGCCCATTAGTACACTATAGTCTATACGGTAGTACTAACTATGGGCTCCAAATGTTGAGGGGGCCGATCGTTGGGGGGGGGGGGGGTCTAGCCCCTGCTCGCCCCTGTCTTCGCCCCTGATTAAGTTGCACACTAAGTTACAAATACTGAAACTTAATCTTGTGGTTTATGTTCTGTGGCGCGAATCACGAGGAGAAACTTGACCCATAGGTCATGGTGCCGCTACGAAATTCGCTTTACCGACGGAATCAGTTTTGCTATATTTTCCCGTGTTTTTGTTGGAATAGTACAAAATTGTCGCTATGGGGTCTCTGGAGGAAGTCGTTGTTGCTACACTAGCACTTTTTCTTTTCTTTGGTGGGTTAGCCGGCGAGGTCTAGGATGAGATCGGTTTTGCTACAGTTGCACAATATTTTTACTACGAGGTCTTCGATAGGGTCTATGACGAGGGCTATGCTTTTCTTTTATTTCGTGGGTCAACCGGTTTTTGCTGTAGATGCAAGAGCAGAAGGTTTTTTTTGCTAAGCAGAAATAAAAGTGGAGATTTTGGAGAAAGAAAATATACTCCATCCATGCTAAAATAAGTGTCTCAACTTTTTATAGATGCGAATGTATTTATAGCAAAAAAAAAATCTAGATACATCCATATCCATATATAAACAAGAGCGAGATATTTATTTTGAAACGGAGTTGTACTATGCAGATAACACGATTATTTCAAGGAAAGGAAAAAAGTACGAGCTTTTTTTTTTTGAGAGAAGGAAAAAAGTACGAGCTACTTCGCTCGAACATGTACCGTAGGAAAAACGAGGCATGCATGCTACCACGGGCTGCTAATTACTCAGCCCGCACCGATCGAACGAGTGCTGGACTGAGTTTTTTTTCGCAATTTGGTTCACCAGGGCCGTCGCTCCGGCCTCGGCCTGAAAGGTGAGAAATTCCATCGTGGCATGGGCTGGATGAAAATACTCGAATCGGGCTTCAATCAGGAACCAGGGCCCCGCGCGAGCTACCACGTCCACGTGTGGCGTCGGAGAGACTGGGCAACCTCTCGTCACCACTCACCACATCAGCGCTATGCTCAAAAAAAAAAAAAAAAAAAACCACATCAGCGCCACTCGCCCGTCGTAGCTACTAGCTAGGGTTTGCTCTGGCCACCCCCTCGTCCGTCCTTTTCTTCCTTTCGACTCCTCGAACCTGTAAGGTAACTTTGTCAGGGTTCTCTCACCAATCGGTTTAACACGCGCGCATGTAGGTCAAGAAATTGTTTTTGACCATTATTTTGGTCAACGGAATATGAAATATATGTCACAAAGATCATATTATTGGAAATCTTTTTTAAATACGAATTTAATGGTATAGATTTTATAGACATATAATTTATATTTTCTTGATCAAACTAGTGATTAAATATTATCTCAAACTGCGTGCGCGCCTAAACCAATCTAGAGGGATTATCTGATATTATCGGTATGGTGTGATGCTTAACTTGTTGCTATGTTAACTATTATGACGCACTTCCATTGTGAGGTCATTCGTGGTTCATAATTAATGCCTTAATCTATAACACTATCATGGGGAGGTAGGTTCTAGTTATGTGAAGAGTAATCTCACAAAGCATATCGACCCCAAGTTCTATGATGAGACTTAGGGAGATGCGAGGTTCAAGGGAAGAGATTTGATCTCATAGATAATAGTGTGCGTTTGTACAGTATCAAGCCCACACGTTTGCCTAATATGGCTGATCCTCCGTCAAAGCCATACACTCTAGATGCGAAATTGTAGTTTCACCACAAAGGAAAACATATGTAGTCCACGACAGACCTAGGACATGTACCCTGCATCAGCAATTCAGCATAGCCTTTATGTTTTTGTTGATCATTTACTGTATCTTATTTTGCACAATTAGCAAAAAGAACCTTTGTGATAGACCTAGGACATGAATTCTGTTTCAGGAATCAATGAATTATGACAAGTCATTTATACTTACAATCGCTTCCTCTACATCATCCTTCCCATATCTATCTTCCATGTTAAATTTGGTCATCAAATGGCACTAAGTTCATATCTGCAAGTTTGTTCGATCATTAGCAAGGTTCAAAGGAAGGGCGGGCCATTCACCGGCTAGAATTTAGAGATGAAGCATGCACCACTTATAGGTGCAATATAAGGGACACACATTGCATTTACATTCCCTGTTGGCTATCCTATTATGATCTGTATAGGCATTTTGCTTGTTCCACAATGACCCAATTTACTAATGCTTGCAGAAAGAAGATCAAAATTATCAACATCAGTTTATTTTGCATGCTGCAATAGATGTTGTTCAGGACCTTGCATGGACTACAACTGCAATGTGAGTGGTTGTTGATGCACTTTCAGGTTTCTGAAGTCGGTAGATAGATTTGGTGATCTTATGGTGTCTGTTTATGCAACTGTTGGTCATATCCTTTGAATACTTTGACGTGGTGTCTGTACTAGAGCGCAAAACCCTTCTGAGATTTCGTAGGAGAAAAAGGAACTTGAAATGCGAGAAGCTGGTGATGATTCTACCTGAACTCTTTTGATCAAAATTATCAAACTTTCGTCCTTGAAATGAAAGTATGGCTGTTAGTCTGTAACATGTAAATTTGGTTCCTCTATGTTTATTTACTTCCTGCGAGAGTCGTAACACATAACCGGCGATTGACCTTACCGCATTTGGTCCATTCTTTCCTGGTATTAGTACTATTGTATTCTTAACAGCCAATTTGCCACATACTAGACTTATGTTGCTTCATGATTCGCGGAATGAGGATGGAATAAAAAGCTTCTTTCCGGACATGTACCCTGCATCAGCAATTCAGCATAGCCTGTAAGTTTTTGTTGATCATTTACTGTATCTTATTTTGCACAATTAGCAAAAACAACCTTTGTGATAGACTTAGGACATGGATTCTGTTTCATGAACCAATGAGTTATGACAAGTCGTTTATACTTACAATCTCTTCCTCTACATCATCCTTCCCATATCTATCTTACATGTTAAATTTGGTCATCAAATGGCACTAAGTTCATATCGGCAAGTTTGTTCGATCATTAGCAAGGTTCAAAGGAAGGGTGGGCCATTCACCGGCTAGAATTTAGAGATGAAGCATGCACCACTTATAGGTGCAATATAAGGGACACACATTGCATTTACATTCCCTGTTGGCTATCCTATTATGATCTGTATAGGCATTTTGCTTGTTTCACAATGACCCAATTTACTAATGCTTGCAGAAAGAAGATCAAAATTATCAACATCAGTTTATTTTGCATGCTGCAATAGATGTTGTTCAGGACCTTGCATGGACTACAACTGCAATGTGAGTGGTTGTTGATGCACTTTCAGGTTTCTGAAGTCGGTAGATAGATTTGGTGATCTTATGGTGTCTGTTTATGCAACTGCTGGTCATATCCTTTGAATACTTTGACGTGGTGTCTTTACTAGAGCGCAAAAACCTTCTGAGATTTCGTAGGAGAAAAAGGAACTTGAAATGCGAGAAGCTGGTGATGATTCTACCTGAACTCTTTTGATCAAAATTATCAAACTTTCGTCCTTGAAATGAAAGTATGGTTGTTAGTCTGTAACATGTAAATTTGGTTCCTCTATGTTTATTTACTTCCTGCGAGAGTCGTAACACATAACCGGCGATTGACCTTGCCGCGTTTGGTCCATTCTTTCCTGGTATTAGTACTATTGTATTCTTAACAGCCAATTTGGCACATACTAGATTTATGTTGCTTCATGATTCGCGGAATGAGGATGGAATGAAAAGCTTCTTTCAGGAAGTTCACGAACTTTACATCAAGGTAAATAAACCCTTAGCTAGTTATGTGCAAAGGAAGCTGATCTACACCTTAATTAATTTCGTTGCTATGCTAAAGTAATTCATACATTCAAATAAATAAGAAAACACATTCAAATGTCAACTTTAAACGTTGGCGGTACGTTTCCTCTGTTCTCTGTCCATAACTTCGTCTCCATAGTTTCCCCTGTGCTTTTTTAGTAATTTATAGCATTATTTTTTATCAAAGCGATGGAGCTAAGTTGTCTTACACTTGGCATGAGCTGTTAAAAACCTGATTCTTTCCATAACCTGCACAAGGATGTTCTCGTGCATTGCAGCATTCTCCTTGCTTGTGCTATAGCCTATAATAGATCTTCTATTTATTATGTATTTCTGTGCAGTTATTCCTCAGTCCACTCTACTTGCCTGGTTCTCGCATCACATCCTCTCATTTCGATAGCAAGGTCCGGTCACTTGCAAGGAAGTATCTGTAGCACACGCTCAGGTTGAAGACTGTAATATTCACAGAGCTGAATTTCTCTACTGATAGTTTCTTTTGGTATAAATTTCTTCACATGTGTTACTTCATCCTATTATTCAGTGACCAACAGATCCTAGAATGAGCTTCTATGATGTACAAAAACGCTGCTCAATCGAAAGCTTTCTTTGCTTACTTCTGAGGTTGTGCGCAGCTAATTTATTGATATACCTTACCACCTGCAAAAGTTTCAGCTTTCTGTTCAAATCTTTACTCCTGTTCGCACTGTTGTCCAAGATAGTGTGTCTCGAGCTCAGTCCCTGTGAAGTTTTGCCTCGTACGTTGCACATTGATACTGTGCCATGATATCTGTAATCATGCCAGCAAAAGTGCCGCAGTATCATCACGGGCTGTATGAAGCATATGCGGCAGCGTTAATATTA
The DNA here is from genome assembly GCF_022539505.1 of Lolium rigidum. Classification (NCBI taxonomy): domain Eukaryota; kingdom Viridiplantae; phylum Streptophyta; class Magnoliopsida; order Poales; family Poaceae; genus Lolium; species Lolium rigidum. Next base: position 174,431,319 of record NC_061509.1, on the reverse strand, counting down.
CAGGACGCTGCAGGTGATCAGCTGGTACTGTTGCTCCACCGAAAGGATCTCTGCAGAATCTCCGTATAGAGAGATCTTTTCGCGTCAAACGAAATACAGTAGCCATTCACTGAATCTTCAATTATGACTTGAGATTGTACCAAGGGGCAATCGACTTTTTTTTTAGAAATCCTGTAATAAAAAACTTTAGAAACACATTTAGAAGTTCTACAAATATTCTGCACAATCAAACTTGTACTTAACTGAATGCACGTACCTGTAACTTTTGAACCAAAATGATACTCCCTGCGTCTTTTTCTTTCAAAGCGGGGGTAACCCAGCCTCTGCATTGGCAAATGCAGACAGCAAGTTTTTATGAAAGAATTTTGAGTACCGGATTATTGCAACTCATGGATCACATAAGGTCGATAAAAAATCAACCATCTAAAGTTATAGCAACTAGACATATGTCAATCTACTAGTATGCCGCCACCTAGCCCGGCTATATATATCTCGTGCGACCGTCAGCCGGTTGCACCCACTATCCATAAATTCGACCCACCGAGAGTAGGAAAGCCTATACCTGGATCCAATGCGTAGCTGTAGAGATAACCTGCAAAATGTTCGAACTTCAGCCTTGTTAAAAATAATGTTATTTCTACATTTTCATATTGACCAAATAAAGCAGAAACTTCAATGCGTATTCTATCTTTAGTTTACTTATGGATCCCATTCAACCAATTTCTAAACATGTTTTTGATATTAGTGGGTGGAGAAATATTTTAGATAAATAAAATAATGCGCCACATAATTTTTGCAGATGGACATGAGAGAAAAAGATGTTCATTTATCTCCTCGGAGTCACAAAACAATATTTTTGACACCCATCCCATTTCCCCCTTGCTAAGTCATCCTATGTGAGTATTTTTTTATATTGAGGAACCACATGAAAACGTTTACCATAAGATGTAGCTTGAGTTTCCATAAGTATTTAGTAGGGAAATTACTATGCTCATCCATTAAATCCTCATACATAGATTTAACGGTGAAAACACCAAATGCATTTATTTTCCATACAAAGCTATGAGGTTCTTCAGATAAGTTCACGACCATAAGGCGTTGACAAAGATGAAACCACATAATCCATTTGGCTGTTGTAAGTGTTCTCCTAAATGAACATTGATCGAACGGAACCATCTTTTTGTTGCACTAAGTGTCTTAACCTTTTCTAGATACAATTGTATCTATAATTAAAATTCGGTCTAAATTCATATCCGAACGAAAGTGAGATGCTTATTTTAGAGCATAGGTAGTAAGAGGGAAGAACAGAAATGTGGGTTAAAGTAGCTGAACCGGCAAGAAATTTAGCAATTCTCGCACATAGAATAAAAAATGATTGGCCGTACTGGGGAAGAAACCCATAAACGCTAGTTATTGATAGCGGTAATTATGTGCACAACACCGAGAATGCAAGTACGGACACTCAAACTCGGGCGGGTTGAGAGCTATCAGCAGCTCACTAGGCTATGCCTTGGTTCACTTCTCGCACACAGAATAGCTTAGGATGTTTACAGTTCTCAGATAGCCATGCCTAGCTCACTCGTCAATCATCATCGTCAAGCCTCCACAGCAGAGGTGTGCACACGCATGCTTAGCTGTTGCCATAAACTTGGCTCTAGTGTTAGTGTTGCTCACACACCATCAATCAATCAAATCGTTCGTCGACAGCTGAGCCGTACGCCGCTGTATATGCGTTATCGACCTGTCCTGGCTGAGAGCCGATCTTTCTGAATCTACTGGTAGCTAGTGCATCAAATCACGAGCAAATCCGGGGGGAGATTTGCTCAAGGACGCACGCTCACACACATCACGGTCCAGATCCGGCAGAGCTCAGCTAGCAAGTGAGTCCCACTGCTACTGATTAATAACTCCTCGCCCAATCGAAACCTTGGAGCAAGCAAAAGCTTAATGCTCATCACCTCAGCCAGAAACAGTGGCTGCCTTATCCTTATTATCGCCTTGTTTCTGAACTGAGATTGTAGTCGCATTACTTCTGTAATCAGGCCTGAATCCGAACTGATTTACTGTAATCAATTGACTGCGCCTGTTTGGCAGCTGACAGCACATGGTGTCCGCGAGGCGTCGATTCAGCTCACAGTGAGATGGTGAAGCATGGAGAAACGTTGTAGGAGTATGTGTGGATTTCGCTGTCCTGAGATCGCTATCTCGCCGGATATGTGCCAGGCACTGTCTCTCCTATGAAAGGACTAGATTTAGAACGTCACGTCAGAGATTTAATAACACCGAGAACGACTAGATTACCACAGACGGTTTGATTATGCAAATCTGCGATTACACACGTGATTTTTTTTTATCTGAACACATGTTTATGCGAAATGTTGTTTTCGTTTCCAAAGATGATGGACAGGAACTGCCAAAAAGAATATGAAGAATACTCTATCCAAATCTACTCTTAGAAGGTGCCTACAATTAAGAGATTTTCCATCTACAGGTTGTTAGAAATTTTCTTTGCTCTCCATCATCTTTCTTGGCCTTCAGAGCAACATCCAACCAACCACGCTTGCCCCTGCATCAATCCTTACAACTTAACTGTTTCGCTATTTATAAACCGAAAGGGAGATAACTATTTTCATGTCAACGCGGTCAGATTCTAGGATTCCTGAGGTGCAAAAATGATGAGAAAATTTTGATCTTATGCTATGAATGGCCAACCGAGAAATAACTAAAGTATGTCGACTCAACCACCCGGTCATCCAGTAACATAACCTAGAAGTAGAAATCTCATCTATGTTTGCTAATACTGCACAATTTCAACTAAAAAATCGATGATACTAATGACAATTTCAGGTACCAAAACAAGGTAACTGAGAATTGAAAAGCTGCTACTAGTACAATGTCGATAGGTTCGAAGAATTAAAGGTCTCATGCTTGTGGTCGTTGACATCACTGGAGGAATTAATGTCTTCAGTTCTTTTAGGATTTTCGGAACATATTTGATCTTTGTTTTCTATTCACAAATTAGCATGAACAGAACGAGACATAAGGTCAGTGGCGGAGCTTGAAACAAATCATTGGGGAAGGCTAAAAAGATCACCTAATCCCCTCCCAAAATATTTCCTTCACAGTTTCATCCAAATCTAGGGGGTGACAACCGTGCGCGCATGGGAACACACACAAAATAAGTTCATGCCAAACAAAGTAAAGCGTTTTTGTTTTTGTTTAAACCACATATCGAATGACATGATCTGCCTTAGCCTAGTGTATAGTGCAAAATCTTAACATGCATTTGTTCTGATGAAGGCTTCATTGATAATCGTTTTGGGCCAAGTCTGGGCCACCAACTCATGTGTTGAGGGGTGACGATGACACTTGTGGGAAGCTCATTGGAGTTCTCCTCGGTGACGTGTGCGGGATAAATTCTGGCATCGATCCGTAAGGTAATTTTGTGATTACGATGTATGGTTTTTGCATGGTTTTCGTAAATTAACCGATGGACTTTCTTCTACGTACATAACTAATAAGCCATCATGGTCTCTGTTTCGGTTGAGGGAAAAAATAGCCTAATGTGTGATGTTTTTCTTTTGAAACGGTGGCAAAAAAGACTTTGCCCCAATCTATTAATTAAGGAGAAATTTTACAAAAATGTAAAAAGGTTTATTACAATAATTAATCTCCCGGCATTAAATCACCCAAACGCTTGGCACCCGCCAAAACCTATAAACGTGCCTCAAATTTGATTCTATCAAAAACTACTTGATAGGGGACATGTTTGTTGTGGAAAACTCTTGCATTGCGCTCAGTCCAAATCTCCCATGAAACAAGAAGGGTGAGTGAGGCCATGGCCTTGCGATTTTTAGAAGCCCTGTCTGACATACTCCTCCACCACTCCGAAAAAGAGAGTCCCGCCCATTGTGAAGGAAGGAGCCCGGGGATGCCCATCCAATCCTTAACCAGCCACCATAGACAAACAGAAAAGCGGCAATGGATGCATGTTGTGCTGTGAATTACTTGGTGAACACATACGTGCTCGCAACCAGTTGCATTGCACGATTGATGCATGTTGTGTGCACATGGGTTATCCGTGTATGGACGTGGTTGCTTTATTTATAAAGCGGGACGAAAGAATTTCAAAGAGGAGGGTTGTCCGTGTTTGAATTCTTGGACGAACAGTTGCCATCTATGAGACGAGTAGGTTAGCAGAGCACGTTGTTTTCACTTGGCAGCTAAAGACCTATGGTCTCAGTCTCCCAGATCTCCCACTTGGCGTGCTGATCCGTGGCTACAGCGTCGGTACTGGCGACTGAACCGGGACCGGAGTGCGACACCACGTTTTGGCTGTATCGTTGGTAGAGCTAATGATGCTGGCTTTTGACGAGGGCGATGGAGATCGGGCGAGGCCCGTAGCGTAAACATATCTTAGCGCTTTCCACATCAGAATCGTTAGATGAGACTCCTCGTCGGAACATTGTGTTAGCATGACGGCAACGTAGTAGATTCAGATCACAGAGTAACACATCAACGATAAGAGAAAGATAGTGGCAACTTGGCAAACATTCCGTGGTAGAAAGTTGGGGATTTTCCGTACTGGTGAGGATCGGAGGTTGACGCGGAGGTGATCGCCCTTTTGACGAATGCTACTAGCTGCGCTTGATGGTGAAAACCTTGTCCGTTTTACCGTTAAAAAATTGGTAAAACCCAGGTCAAGCATAGTACGGACACGTCCACCTCGTCCGTCAGGGGGGAGAAGAATGTTTGGTGCGTGGAAGATACGCCAATACTTTATTCATAATTTTCTCTGAATATGAACACGTCAGTATCATGGTACTGCATGCTTGGCTTATTAGCTCACTAATCTTCTGACGTCGTTTTGTAGTTGCTGGTGAAGAAAATGTGATACCTGGTGCTCCCGCAACAAAAGACATATCAAGGAGATTAGGAGAACAGGAAGAAAGATACTCCCTCCGTTGTTTTATATAAAGCCACTATCAAATACCAAGAAAATAAAATTAACTAATAAATAGCGCGGTTGGTTAAGCGGAAAATTTCTCTGAGCTAATCAAATATGTTGCATGTGGTGTCTCTGTCTCTATGGGTGTATGTAATTTTCACATTAATGAACAACATTTTACGAGAGAGAAATCTAACCAATTCTTCTTGAGAAAAGATAGTGAGGTTGTACAGATAAATATTACTATATTTTTTATAGTGGCGTTGTATTTAAGAATGGAGGGAGCACCATCAAACATGCTTGTCACCATCACCAATATCACCACTTTTTAGACTAATGAAGAAGAACACGAAAAAAGATGACTAGTTAATTTACGTCTCTATGAGAGAGGCGACTGTGAAACTCATCTAGGGTTTCGTCTTCTTGCCGGCGACGCTGATAGTCTGCTCCGCCTCCGATGGCCTAGCTTAGGCCTTGGAGGTGTGGCAGACCGCGGCCCCTCGCTGGCGGGAGGTTTTCCATTCCTTTTCTTCTTTGCAATGATGAGGCGGTGGCAACATCCTGATGGCAGAATAAGATCCTCCTCATCCTATCCTTCTGTTGGTGGTGCGCCTAGCGCTGGGAGAGGGCACATAGAGTTTTTGTCTGCCGGGGCTCCTAAGATCCGGTCCATCTTCGTATTCGTTAGTGTGGTTACATGTTTCGTTTTTCCGATCTACGGTTCTCATCATTGGCGATAGTTGATGCTCTGTTGTGTTGGTCCTTTGGGGACTTACCATGACGACTTTTAGTCTGTCTACTATAATAAGCTCTACTTCAACAAACTTTGTCTAGCTCGGTGATGGAGGGTGAGGATTGCCTTCGGCTCCCTCTAGTGCTTGTAGTCTTCGCTAGTTGGTCTAAATATCTATTTATAATTTGTATTACCTTTAGTGTTCTTTTTACTATTGTTAATGATGATTAATAGATCGGCGGGTTTTCTTTTTGCAAAAGTTTTTTTTTTGAAACGGGAGAAAGTTGGGCATATACTGTGCAACAGTGACCAGAAGAAAGGCGTGATGAAACGTAGTACGTTCCCCTTTGTGTTGAAAGGGTGGCCAGGCTAGACTGGTAGATTCTTGAGCACCTTCCATCACCACCAGATCGAGAAGCTTTACCAAAATTCTGTTTTACTGATTGAGGATGATTGGTAACTATTCAGATTCATCATATCAATCCCCAACTTGCTATGCTAGCTAGGGATAGCTAGGCCTCGTGGTGTGAATCATGAGAGGGGAAAACAATAGGGTCCACGATACACGTGAAGGCTTGACGCGAAAGGCGATGTGCACATACGCTTGTGATCGGGTCCAACGAACAGAGAAGTTCGTCTTGATCAGAGATCACGCAGCTGCACGGGATGGATAGATAGATAGACGCCTTCTCTCCTCCATGGCCCCATGGCCATGGCCATGGGTGCCCATTGCTCCCACCCATGGCTCCATCCTCCTACGAAGCAGTAGGATCAGTAGGACGATCATCGATCCGAACGACGGCGAGGCGTCCATCGCGAGCCCTTTTCGCACGCAGCAGCGCGCGTCAAGTTGCTGCATGAAGAGCTTCTTGCCTTTTCCGCCCACATCGATCGGCAAGACGAAATCATTCTCCCTTTTCCAATCCAGTCCCTGATGATCGAACGAGGGCGGTGGGGGCGAGAGAGGGGAGATGCGGCGGATCTGGCCATGGCTGATCGTGGCCGAGCCGCCGCCACTCTAACGGCTGGGTGCGTAGCCATTTTGCCTCTTTTGGCACCAAGGGGCCAGGTTGAAGAAAGCGGTGGCTCGCCTTGATCTCCCCAAATATCATGGCGCCATCATCACGCGGGGGCGGGGTCGGGGACGAGCGTATCTGGCCACTCCGCGACTTGCGTGGCGTGTGCGTACGTATGCGGGCGTCGCGTCCTTTTCGTCTGCATCGGCTCATTCACTCCATTGCGCCGTTGAAAGGTGGGCGGTCATGGCGGATCTTGAGTGACGTTCACTTATGCCGCGCCATGCAAGCCTAGAGGCGCCTACGAGAGGCTACGATCGATTCGATTGAGAGAGGGACTGGACCTGCGCGCTTTGAGTCGAAAGGCGCACATCTCATGTCCACATGTCCATATCTCACTCTTGCAAATTCTCAAACCTGTAGCGTAGATGGATGCAGTTTCCACCAATGACGGCTCTTTTGAAAAACCTCCGGAACATCTCAATGGACGTCTCCAATAGCGGCTCTAAGGGCATCTCTGCGTCCGCGCGCGTCCGTTTGCGTCGGTCCTTTTGGTCGAAAACGACCGCGCGTCCGTTTGCGTCGGGGGTGGCTCCGACGGCACGACGCATTTTTTAGGACGAATCATTTTTTTTAAACATGAAACATAATTTACATACTTAAAACATAAAAAAAACCCTAAACGCCTACTGCTGCTCATCGTCGCGGTGCTGCTCCTCGTCGCTGTCGAGCACGATGAGCTCCGGTATGACCCACGGCCAGTAGCCATCCGGGGGAGCGTACGCCGGGCGCGCCGCCGGTGCTCGAGGTTGAGGAGGCTGCGGCTGAGGCGGCGGTGGAGGCGCCCAGGGCTGCGGCTGTGGCGGCGGATGAGGAGCCCAGCCATAAGGCAGTGGCGGCGGTGGGGGAGGCGCCCAAGGCTGTGGCGGCGATAGAGGAGGCGCCGCCGAGTCTACGAGCGCCTGCCGAAGGGCTTCATCCGCGGACAGGCCCGGCGGCATGACAGCGGTCGCGTAGCGGGGCAACGGCGGCTGCACCGGCGCGTCGTACTCGGAGACGAGGAGGCCGAGCTTGGCCATCTCGTCGTCCGTCATGTTGTCGGGGAACTCGAAGTTCCGGCCCTCCGCCATGGCCTGCTGCCATTCGTGGAAGACGAGGCCGACGTAGTCCTCGCTGTCGTCCTTCACCTCCTCGCTATGGTACGCGAGCGCCTCGATGTAGCCGTCGTCGTCGTCGTACACGGCGTAGGCTTCGTCGTCGTCGTCCTCGTCCTCGCGGTCGTTGTGCTGCGGCTACTCACGTCGCGTCGGCGCCTGCTGACGACGCGTCGGCGCCTGCTGACGACGAGCCGGCGGTGCAGGGCCGAAGGGATAATCCCTGTCGCCCATGAAGCCAGCCCTTCGTCTGCTGTCCGTCTCCGTGGACAGGTACGTACGCCAACTCTCCGAGTCGATGGCGTACGCCGGATCGGCGCGGAGGTCCGCCGGCAGATATCGCCTCCTGCGCCGGATCTCGTTGGTCCGCTCAGGCTCGCGCGCAGGAACTGGAGGGATGGGCACCCGGCAGCAGCTGAGCCGCCAGCCGCCAGGCAGCTGCACGCCGGACCAGGCGTCGCACGACACCCATTTGCCGTGCATGAGCCTCCCCACCGTGACGGGGAGCGGCACCTTCTTGCTGCCGCTGCCGGAGGCCTCGAAGTCGTTCTTCTTCCCCATGGCGCAGCGGCGGTTGTGGTGCGAGTGGAGGTGCGCGACGAAGGAGCAACGCGGCCGGTGGACTTTTAAGGGCGGCCGCGCACGGGATACGATGCCATTGAAGGCGGCGCAGAAGCCCAGCCGCCGCCCGCCAGTGCACGCGCAGAACAGGAAGCTGCGGCATTCATGGCGAAGGCTGCGGCGCAGACGCGGAAGCGCTGACCGTGGAAGCGATGGCCAAGGAAGCGATGCCCTCCATGCAGGCTCGCTGCCAGGCGGGCCCGGTGGAGACCGCAGCGGACACTTTGCGCGTCCGCGCAGCGTTCGCCGAGACGCAAACCTGCCGCATATTTGGGCCAGGTTTGCGTCTCCGCGGACGGCCCGGTCACTTTGCGTCGTGCCGCTGGAGAGGGTGCCAGACGCATTTACGACCAAAGCGGACGCAAACGGTCGCTGAGCGACCGTTTGCGTCGTGCCGCTGGAGATGCCCTAATAGCTATATTGAGCGAATCCCCTCCCTGGCTATGAGCGCTCGAGCAATCACTTTCCGTGACGCGGAAGCGCTCGCGCAGCGAGTCAATTCTCTTTTTATCACCTAGTGTTTAATTGCGTTCACATGTGTTTACACTAATAACTTGTATTACTACTTTGCAAGTTGCATGCAGCCAAGAGCGTTCACACCGTATGCATGCACATGCACAGATCATTTCATGGATTTGCATTTAATGAGCCAACTTTTCAGCATGCTTTTGTAAGTTGTTGCATGCATACACATAGCATCTCACTCTTTTTCTTCAGCACGAGACAGACTCTCAATTCTCTTTTTGCAATTCCCTTTTGGTTTTTTTCGTACGGTAATTCATGTTTAAGGGGGTCCTTTTGAATTCCCTTTTTCCGGCCAGTGGTTTTTAAGGGGGAAAATAACGGGTGGGAAGATCCACTTGCAACTCAAATGAACAACCACTTGCTACTCAAATTAAGTATTATTTTAAGTTGTAAGCTAACAAAAGTTGCTAAAATATTCTAAATGAAATTTACTTTTTTAGGGTTGCTAGGTATTTATATTTACCGTTGATAAATAACGAGGCACCGGGTTGATAACTTGTAAACAAAAAAAGAGTCGCTACATATTTTAAATTAAATTAAATTTTTAGGGTTGATATTTATTTATATTTACCATTGATAAATAGCGGGTCACCGGGTTGATAGCTTGTAAACTAAAAGAAAGTCGCTAAAATATTCTAAATGAAATACTTTTTAGGGTTATTATTTATTTATATTTACAATTGATAAATAACGAGGCACAAGGTTGATAGCTTGTAAAATAAAAAAAAATTAGCTAAAATATTCTAAATAAAATACTTTTTAGGGTTGGTAGTTATTTATAATTACCATTGATAAATAACGGGGCTTGATACGTCTCCAACGTATCGATAATTTCTTATGTTCCATGCTACTTTATTGATGATACCTACATGTTTTATGCACACTTTATGTCATATTTGTGCATTTTCTGGAACTAACCTATTAACAAGATGCCGAAGTGCCAGTTCTCGTTTTCTGCTGTTTTTGGTTTCAGAAATCCTAGTAACGAAATATTCTCGGAATTGGACGAAATCAACGCCTAGGTTCCTATTTTGCCCGAAGCATCCAGAACACCCGAGAGCCGCGCAGGAGGGCCCCGTGGGCCCCGGATGATAGGGTGGCGCGGCTCGGGCCCCCGGCCGCGCCAGCCTATGGTGTGGTGGCCCCAGGCCCCCTCCGAGGCTCCCCTTTCGCCTATATAAAGCCCCTGCATCGAAAACCCTTACGAAGGAAGCCACGGTACGCGAAACCTTCCAGAGCCGCCGCCATCGCGAAGCCAAGATCTGGGGGACAGGAGTCTCTGTTCCGGCACCCTGCCGGGACGGGGAAGTGCCCCGGAAGGCTTCTCCATCGACACCGCTGCCATCTCCACCGCCATCTTCATCAACGCTGCTGCTCCCATGAAGAGGGAGTAGTTCTCCATCGAGGCTCGGGGCTGTACCGGTAGCTATGCGGTTAATCTCTCTCCTATGTACTTCAATACAATAATCTCATGAGCTGCCTTACATGATTGAGATTCATATGATGATGCTTGTAATCTAGATGTCATTATGCTAGTCAAGTGAGTTTTACTTATGTGATCTCCGGAGACTCCTTGTCCCACGTGTGTAAAGGTGACAATGTGTGCACCGTGTGGGTCTCTTAGGCTATATTTCACAGAATACTTATTCACTGTTATGAATGGCGTAATGAAATGCTTATTTATATCTCTTTATGATTGCAATGTGTTTTGTATCACAATTTATCTATGTGCTACTCTAGCAATGTTATTAAAGTAGTTTTATTCCTCCTGCACGATGTAATGGTGACAGTGTGTGCATCCGTGTTAGTACTTGGTTTATGCTATGATCATGATCTCTTGTAGATTGCGAAGTTAACTATTGCTATGATAGTATTGATGTGTATTATTCCTCCTACATAAGCATGAAGGTGACAGTGTGCATGCTATGTTAGTACTTGGTTTAGTCGTATTGATCTATCTTACACTCTAAGGTTACTTAAATATGAACATCTAATTGTGGAGCTTGTTAACTCCGGCATTGAGGGTTCGTGTAATCCTACGCAATGTGTTCATCATCCAACAAGAGAGTGTAGAGTATGCATTTATCTATTCTCGTTATGTGATCGATGTTGAGAGTGTCCACTAGTGAAAGTCTAATCCCTAGGCCTTGTTCCTAAATATCGCTATCGCTGCTTGTTTATCGTTTTACCGCATTACTATCGCTGCGTTACTACTGCATGTTTACTTCCTGCAATATTACTACCATCAACTGCACGCCAGCGAGCTATTTTCTAGCGCCGTACTACTGCTCATACTTATTCATACCACTTGTATTTCACTATCTCTTCGCCGAACTAGTGCACCTATTAGGTGTGTTGGGGACACAAGAGACTTCTTGCTTTGTGGTTGCAGGGTTGCATGAGAGGGATATCTTTGACCTCTTCCTCCCCGAGTTCGATAAACCTTGGGTAATCCACTTAAGGGAAACTTGCTGCTGTTCTACAAACCTCTGCTCTTGGAGGCCCAACACTGTCTACAAGAATAGAAGCTCCCGTAGACATCAAGCACTTTTCTGGCGCCGTTGCCGGGGAGGAAAGGTAAAAGGCACTCATACTTCGGTTCCGTGTAACGATACTTTTCTGGCGCCATTGTGTGTGTGCTCGAAGCTATTTCCTTTAGACTCTGCAATTGCGACATTTGGTTTCTTGTTTACACTAGTTAGGCATAATGAACAACAATGAGCTTCTTATTCTATTTCCTGATTTAAGACATGGATGGTTTGATGCGAAAATTAAAAAACCCATGGAACATATTAATATGAATGCTTTGAACACTATTGTTGTTAATGATATGGAAAATTCTAAGCTTGGGGAAGCTGGTTTTGATGAGCATGATATTTTTAGTCCCCCAAGCATTGAGGAGAAAATTTACTTTGATGATACTTTGCCTCCCATTTATGATGATTATAATGATAGTAGTCTTTTGTTACCACCTGTTATGGAGGATAAATTTGATTATGATTACAATATACCTCCTATATTTGATAGCTACTTTGTTGAATTTGCTCCCACTACAATTAATAAAAATGACTATGCTTATGTTGGGAGAAGTAATTATTTTATGCATGAGACTCATGATAAGAATGCTTTTAGTGATAGTTATATTGTTGAGTTTGCTCATGATGCTACTGAAAGTTATTATGAGAGAGGAAAATATGGTTGTAGAAATGTTCATGTTACTAAAACACCTCTCTATGTGCTGAAATTTTTGAAGCTACACTTGTTTTATCTTCCTATGCTTGTTACTTTGCTCTTCATGAACTTGTTTATTTACAAGATTCCTATGCATAGGAAGCATGTTAGACTTAAATGTGTTTTGAATTTGCCTCTTGATGCTCTCTTTTGCTTCACATACTATTTCTTGCGAGTGCATCATTAAAAACTGCTGAGCCCATCTTAATGGCTATAAAGAAAGAACTTCTTGGGAGATAACCCATGTGTTTTTTTTTTACTACCGTACTTTGTTTTATATTTGTGTCTTGGAAGTTGTTTACTACTGTAGCAACCTCTCCTTATCTTAGTTTTGTTGCATTGTTGTGCCAAGTAAAGTTTCTATGTTAAAGTTGATGTTATATTTGGGATCGCTGCGCAGAAACAGCATTGCTGTCTGTCACGAATCTGGGCACAGGCCTCTGTAGAAAATTCTAAAAAATCTACCAATTTACGAGCGTGATCCTCAGATATGTACGCAACTTTCATTAGTTTTGAGTTTTTCCATTTGAGCAAGTCTGGTGCCATTTTAAAATTCGTCTTTACGGACTGTTCTGTTTTTGACAGATTCTGCCTTTTATTTCGCATTGCCGCTTTTGTTAAGTTGAATGAGTTTCTTTGTTCCATTAACTTTCAGAAGTTTTGTGCAATGTCCAGAAGTGTTAAGAATGATTGTGTCACCTCTGAACATGTGAATTTTTGATTGTGCACTAACCCTCTAATGAGTTTGCTTGAAGTTTGGTGTGAGGGAAGTTTTCAAGGGTCAAGAGAAGAGTATGATATACTATGATCAAGAGGAGTGAAAGCTCTAAGCTTGGGGATGCCCCCGTGGTTCACCCCTGCATATTTTAAGAAGACTCAAGCGTCTAAGCTTGGGGATGCCCAAGGCATCCCCTTCTTCATTGACAACATCATCAGGTTCCTCCCCTGAAACTATATTTTTATTCAGTCACATCTTGTGTTCTTTACTTGGAGCGTCGGTTTGTTTTTGTTTTTGTTTCTGTTTGAATAAAATGGATCCTAGCATTCACTTGTGTGGGAGAGAGACACGCTCCGCTGGTTGCATATGGACAAATATGTCCTTAGGCTTTACTCATAATGTTCAAGGCGAAGTTTCTTCTTCGTTAAATTGTTATATGATTGGAATTGGAAAATGCTACATGTAGTAATTCTAAAATGTCTTGGATAATGTGATACTTGGCAATTGTTGTGCTCATGTTTAAGCTCTTGCATCATATGCTTTGCACCCATTAATGAAGAAATACATAGAGCTTGCTAAAATTTGATTTGCATATTTGGTCTCTCTAAGGTCTAGATAATATCTAGTATTGAGTTTTGAACAACAAGGAAGATGGTGTAAAGTCTTATAATGTTTACACTATGTCTTTTATGTGAGTTTTGCTGCACCGGTTCATCCTTGAGTTTGTTTCAAATAAACCTTGCTAGCCTAAACCTTGTATCGAGAGGGAATACTTCTCATGCATCCAAATCCTTGAGCCAACCACTATGCCATTTGTGTCCACCATACCTACCTACTACATGGTATTTCTCCGCCATTCCAAAGTAAATTGCTTGAGTGCTACCTTTAAATAATTCAAAATTTATCACCTCTTATTTGTGTCAATGTTTTATAGCTCATGAGGAAGTATGTGGTGTTTCATCTTTCGATCTTGTCATTTACTTTTGACAGACTTTCACAATGGACTAGTGGCTTCATCCGCTTATCCAATAATTTTGCAAAAAGAGCTGGCAATGAGGTTCCCAGCCTCAATTAATTAACTTGCATTAATAATTCTCTTCACATGTTTTGCTCTGATTCATCACTAAGCAACTTAATTTTGCAAATAGACACTCCTCCATGGTATGTGAATGTTGGAAGGCACCCGAGGATTCGGTTAGCCATGGCTTGTGTAAGCAAAAGGTTGGGAGGAGTGTCATCCATAAATAAAGAAAAACTAAACTAAAGTACATTTGTAAACAAAAGAGAAGAGGGATGATCTACCTTGCTCGGTAGAGATAACGTCCTTCATGGGAGCCGCTCTTGAAAGTCCGGTTGATGAGGTAGTTAGAGTGCCCACTACCATTCGTTGACAACAACAAACACCTCTCAAAACTTTACTTTTATACTCTCTTGATGTTTTCAAAATAAAAGCTCTAGCACAAATATAGCAATCGATGCTTTCCTCTTTGAAGGACCTTTCTTTTACTTTTATTGTTGAGTCAGTTTACCTATCTCCCTCCACCTTAAGAAGCAAACACTTGTGTGAACTCGTGCATTGATTCCTACATACTTGCATATTGCACTTGTTATACTACTCTATGTTGACAATATCCATGAGATATACATGTTATAAGTTGAAAGCAACCGCTGAAACTTAATCTTCCTATGTGTTGCTTCAACACCTTTACTTTGATTTATTGCTTTATGAGTTAACTCTTATGCAAGACTTATTGATGCTTGTCTTGAAGTACTATTCATGAAAAGTCTTTGCTATATGATTCACTTGTTTACTCATGTCATTACCTTTGTTTTGATCGCTGCATTCATTACATATGCTTACAATAGTATGATCAAGATTATGATGGCATGTCACTTCGTAAATTATCTTTGTTATCGTTTTACCTGCTCGGGACGAGCAGAACTAAGCTTGGGGATGCTGATACGTCTCCAACGCATCGATAATTTCTTATGTTCCATGCTACTTTATTGATGATACCTACATGTTTTATGCACACTTTATGTCATATTTGTGTATTTTCTGGAACTAACCTATTAACAAGATGCCGAAGTGCCGCTTCTCGTTTTCTCGCCGTTTTTGGTTTCAGAAATCCTAGTAACGAAATATTCTCGGAATTGGACGAAATCAACGCCCAGGTTCCTATTTTGCCCGGAAGCATCCAGAACACCCGAGAGCCGCCAGATGATAGGGTGGCGCGGCCTGGGCCCTGGCCGCGCCAGCCTATGGTGTGGTGGCCCCAGGCCCCCTCCGAGGCTCCCCTTTCGCCTATATAAAGCCCCTGCATCGAAAACCCTTACGGAGGAAGCCACGGTACGCGAAACCTTCCAGAGCCGCCGCCATCGCGAAGCCAAGATCCGGGGGACAAGAGTCTCCGTTCCGGCACCCCGCCGGACGGGGAAGTGCCCCCGAAGGCTTCTCCATCGACACCGCTGCCATCTCCACCGCCATCTTCATCACCGCTGCTGCTCCCATGAAGAGGGAGTAGTTCTCCATCGAGGCTCGGGGCTGTACCGGTAGCTATGTGGTTAATCTCTCTCCTATGTACTTCAATACAATAATCTCATGAGCTGCCTTACATGATTGAGATTCATATGATGATGCTTGTAATCTAGATGTCATTATGCTAGTCAAGTGAGTTTTACTTATGTGATCTCCGGAGACTCCTTGTCCCACGTGTGTAAAGGTGACAAGTGTGTGCACCGTGTGGGTCTCTTAGGCTATATTTCACGAATACTTATTCACCGTTATGAATGGCGTAATGAAGTGCTTATTTATATCTCTTTATGATTGCAATGTGTTTTGTATCACAATTTATCTATGTGCTACTCTAGCAATGTTATTAAAGTAGTTTTATTCCTCCTGCACGATGTAATGGTGACAGTGTGTGCATCCGTGTTAGTACTTGGTTTATGCTATGATCATGACCTCTTGTAGATTGCGAAGTTAACTATTGCTATGATAGTATTGATGTGTATTATTCCTCCTACATAAGCATGAAGGTGACAGTGTACATGCTATGTTAGTACTTGGTTTAGTCGTATTGATCTATCTTACACTCTAAGGTTACTTAAATATGAACATCTAATTGTGGAGCTTGTTAACTCCGGCATTGAGGGTTCGTGTAATCCTACGCAATGTGTTCATCATCCAACAAGAGAGTGTAGAGTATGCATTTATCTATTCTCGTTATGTGATCGATGTTGAGAGTGTCCACTAGTGAAAGTCTAATCCCTAGGCCTTGTTCCTAAATATCGCTATCGCTGCTTGTTTATCGTTTTACCGCATTACTACTCGCTGCGTTACTATCGCATGTTTACTTCCTGCAATATTACTACCATCAACCGCACGCCAGCTGAGCTATTTTCCGGCGCCGTACTACCGCTCATACTTATTCATACCACTTGTATTTCACTATCTCTTCGCCGAACTAGTGCACCTATTAGGTGTGTTGGGGACACAAGAGACTTCTTGCTTTGTGGTTGCAGTGGTTGCATGAGAGGGATATCTTTGACCTCTTCCTCCCCGAGTTCGATAAACCTTGGGTAATCCACTTAAGGGAAACTTGCTGCTGTTCTACAAACCTCTGCTCTTGGAGGCCCAACACTGTCTACAAGAATAGAAGCTCCCGTAGACATCAGGGCTCCGGGTTGATAACTTGTAAACTAAAAAGAGTCGCCAAAATATTCGAAATGAATTTAGATTTTTAGGGTTGGTAGTTATTCATATTTACTGTTGATAAATATCAAGACACCGGGTTGATAGCTTCTAAACTAAAAAAGATTCGCTAAAATGTTTAAAATAAAATTAATTTTGGGGTTGATAATTTTATACATTTACCGTTGATCAGTCAAGTACGGAGGGGTTGATTATTCAAAACAGAGAGGGTTGATAAATTTTAGTCCGAAAAAAAGTTGCTCGAAACATATCAACATGGGTACTAGTTTTGAAGATCTCGTCGAGACGGATTTATTGGTGAAAGTGAATCTTAATTTGGAGTTGTCTTTTGAAAGTTTTTTTTTGAATTTTCAAATTTGGAAAAGATTCCACTGACATCAGCAGATTCGTCTATTTGTGTATGCATGCAAAACTTTTCCTCAATACCCTGCACCAGGTTGATAATTTTATACATTTACCATTGATCACTAAAGTACGTATGGGTTGATTATTCAAATAGAGAGGCTTGATAACTTTTAGCCAGAAAAAAGTTTCTCGAAACATATCAACATGGGTGCTAGTTTTGAAGATCTCGTCGAGACGGATTTATTGGTGAAAGCGGATCTTAATTTGGAGTTGTCGTTTGAAAGTTAAAACGTTTTGAATTTTCAAAATTTTGAAAAGATTCCACTGACATCAGCAGATTCGTCTATTTGTGCATGCATGCAGAACTTTCCCTCAATAGCCTCCACCAGGTTGATAATTTTATACATTTGCCGTTGATCACTCAAGTATGAAGAGGTTGATTATTCAAAAAGAGAGGCTTGATAACTTTTAGTCAGCAAAAAAGTTTGTTAAAACATACTCCCTCCGTTCCTTTTTATAATGCCTATAGATTTTTGGCATTTGTTTCAGAATATAAGGTTGTAGCATGGCTCTTTTTCAATTACCCCCTCTACATGCGTGAAAAAAATCCATACAAAAAGGAAACAATTAATTGAGATTCCTAATGCATGACCCCAATGATTCCTTAGATTTAGGAAGCAATGTTTTTATTTCCTTAATATAACCTGGTTGCACATATATGGAGAGTCAATCAGAGAGATTTGTGGGATTTGTTATGTTAATGTAGGAAGTTACCGATTTCCCTCATTTACTCTGATCTCAAATCGTTAATCTAGGGGGTCTTGTGTAAAGAACACAGTTGTGCTAATTTCCGTGCAAAAAAAGTATAGGCACTATAGAATGAAACGGAGGGAGTATTAACATGGGTGCTAGTTTTGAAGATCTCGTCGAGACGGATTTATTGGTGAAAGCGGATCTTAATTTGAAGTTGTCGTTTGAAAGTTAAAACGTTTTAAATTTTGAAATTTGGAAAAGATTTCGCTGATATCAGCAGATTCGTCTATTTGTGTTTGCATGCATAACTTTCCCTCAATAGCCTGCACCAGGTTGATAATTTTATACATTTGCCGTTGATCACTCAAGTACTGAGGGGTTGATTATTCAAATAGAGAGGGTTGATACTTTTAGCCAGAAAAAAAGTTTGTCGAAACATATTAACATGGGTGCTAGTTTTGAAGATCTCGTCGAGATGGATTTATTGGTGAAAGAGAATCTTAAATCGGAGTTGTCGTTTAAAAGTTAAAATGTTTAAAACTTTCAAATTTGGAAAGATTCTCGCTTACATCATCAAATTTGTTCCTTTTTACATGCATGCAAATGTACGGCAAGGGAAAACACGTTTACTCCTAATCCTGTCTGAAACCGATCGCTCGCTAATCTCCTAGCGATCGAGCGCCAGCTAGGGCAGCCCTATATTGAGGTGCATGTCACATTTTAGACTCACACCGGTATTCAATAATGTGTTGGTACAGTTTGGAGCCTAATACAAGGGCTGGTAATCCCGTGTGGGTCCCTATGCTAAGGACGGGGGGCGCCGACGCCTCGCGCTACAAGGGATTTCAAGGGTGGGTCATCTGTCAGCTGTTTTAACAAATGCATGGGGTATCGTCGGAGGTGGTTCGTCGTCTTTAATGAAAACATAGGTTCACTATGAGGAGACACGGAGAATACCGCCGTTGCAAATTCTCACACTAACCCTATCCTCCTATTTAACACCTTGTCGGCTCACCTCCGCAGCACTCGCCTCCACACCTCCGTACTCGCCGCAATGCCGCGTCGGCTTGCCACCACCTACTCCATCATGTTGGGACCCAATGGTCACATGCTGCTGCCCAAGCTCGAGCATGCGAACTTCGCTTTCGACAGAGACTTCAAGTTTGACGACTGGAACCAGATGTTCATAGCGGACACGGAGGTCGAGGTCACGGTTGAGTGGGCGGAGTGGCCCACAGAAGAGGAGTTCGTGGGGGACCCAGAGCAGGCGACGATTTTGGCCTCCTTCAACGCGGCGCGGGACCGGAGGATCCAAGATCAAGTGCTCGAGAATCCAGCGCTGGTATCTTCGAGCGCGTCGCCGAGAATGGACGTGAGGGGGCTCCCACGGAGCAAGATGGTCGTCTTCTCATGGCTACTGTGCGGCAAGGCTGCTCAACCTCAATGCTCAGCGCTATGTCGAGGCGGTCGACCACAAAACAGTGCGGCTCGCCTAGAATGCGGCATCCCGCGAGTGGTGGTCGAGGCTGAAGGCCCAACGTCGCAGGGAAGTTTTGGCGAACCCTACGGGGATGATGCATTGCTAGATGCATGAAACAAGGGCGAAGATGCGAGCACGGGAGTAGGCGTCGTAGGCCAAAGGGAAGAATGACGGCGAGGTTGTCCTGTCGCGCCCCTCGATCGACGGCGAGTATACTAGGTATTTGTTAAATTTTAGAAATTTTTGTTCTAAATTTGAATGAAATTTTTCGTTTTAGTTTGAATTCGCGTCGACCCCTAATAATTATAGGTGTTTTCGGCGCCACAAGTAGCGTTGTGTTGGCGATGTTGCCGATGCCTATTTGGGCCACACCGGTGAAGATGCTCTTAGTTACTACTATATTTTCTTTTTTAAGCATAATAGTTTTCATATTTTCTAGCCTTAGTTACTTAGTATCATGGTATATGCTTCGGATGTACATAAAAAAATGTCCATATACGATATTTATGACACATAATGTTATCCTTTCAACATGATTACTCAACAATTGAGTCACCGTAGCTCGTTCCATTGTGGTAATAATTAATATGATGAATTTCTCTTACTACTTGGTTTCATATTTGATTTAACCAAGTTTTGTTTAGAAAGTGGTGTCACTGTCACGATCAAGAGGATCAAATGGATGGTTCAACAAAGTGTAATGAAGCGGCACAATCCAATCATAGAGATGATCATAGTGGCATGGTTCCATGGAAAACTATTAGAGGCCTTGTCCATTTCGGCGTTATACTTGTGCAAGAGTATACCAAGCTAGATTTGCGAGTTCATGACTAGCCTTTGATCACCTTGTTCATATATGACACCCTCCACCTTCTACAAGGCTACGAGGGATATTGTCATGTACCAACCGAAAAACCATTACTCGAAGCGTTCGGCTTGTTTGTTTGGATGAAGATGAAAGGGGGTCATCTTTCTTTCTGCCTCCAAAGCTCATGCATTATGGAAGCTCGTTATCGTTATCATTGACTTTAGCTTTTGCTTCTTGTTTGGTGTGGGATTAGTTGTGATCATCTTAACACTGTATTATAATTTTTACTTCTCTTAATGAAACAACCACAAGACAGTTTCTCAATAAAAATCATGTATTCCAAACCTCTAGACATGTGTCCCCTTGAGATACCATAACTAGATCTTTGATTAGGTTATGTACTAAATTAAATTGTTACATTTCATGAGTGTGGCTGCAATCATCAAAGGAGACGTGAAATGTGGATAGAGCGGGCGGAGGGTATAGATTAGCTAGGTACCCATCTTTCTAGCTCAAATGATGTGCCTTGATCCTGTCATGACGACATGGTAGTTTAGCCTTCTAGTCTTTCCTTCCAAGCTCTAGATCTTATCTACGTGTTGTGTTTATCTTTGTACTCCCTGGTCTTTTCTCGACTCTAATTCACGATAAATGGCGTGCCGTGGATTATTATGTATATTCTCTGGTCCTAAACCAGGCTATAGGTTCTTCCACCCATGCATGTTATGAATACGTTCGTCCTTTAACCCACGGCATGGGTTTGTTTTCGGGATGAATTTGATGTACTACCCAAAATATTGGTCTAAGACCAAAAATAACTGTCTGAGTGCTTTTTTTAATTAGTAGACCCTTTTTTTTTGCTTTTGCTAAACCTCACCTCAAAAAAGCAAGAAGAGTACACGGAAACCTACATTTCAAAAATCTGAGAGAGATATAAAAAGACGCATGCTATTTACGCGGTGGGGTTCTCGTGTCATCCGACGATGACGTTAATGCGCTCAGCCAAACTTGCTCGACGGCCGAAAAGATTCTGGATGGACAAGATCTTCCGGTGATGCCCACAGGAACTGCTCCTGCATGCGGTCCCCGATTTCCACATCCATGCTACGGCCCTCTTGGCAAAAGTGGCAGGGCGCTTTTCCTTTCGTCTACCTCCCGCCTGGGCCTGGTCGCGCGCGGAAGATTTTCTCGACCACGGCGTGAATCGATTGCGCCGTGCGTCCGGTGCGGTGCTCGCTTCCGAAAACAGCCTTGCCATCGGTGAGTGCAGCTATGGAGCACGTTCTTTCCGATCCCGACGGGCTGCACCACGCGACGCAATAATTGCCGAGCGCATGATGTATGCTTTTCCCGTCCCGTCCTGCGGAAAATCTATGGCGCCGCGTCAGCTACAGCGGAAGATCGTCTCGGCACTGTGGAGCTCGCCTACGGACGCCCCGATCCGGCCCGTCGGCTCTCCGATCGGCGGCTCCGGCGTAGCCGTGCGGTTATCGTCGTCGTACATGCTTTGCAGTTGCAGCGATCTCGATTGGCCGCTGCGGCGGCCGGGGGCCGGCAGCTAGCCGGCCAGGCCTGGGTCTCTGGTCCGAGCCCTCGTCTACAGGGCAGGCGCTGTAGCCCTGGGGCTGCTTGCTCAGCATTCCTCGATTGCCGATAACTGTGGGCGCTACGCGACGACGGGCTAGTGGTGTATATGTACGTGCGGATTCGACTCCTGTTGGCTGGTGCTGTTGCGGATACGGTCCCGATAAGAGCATGTCTAACAGGCTTATTTTATTTTATTTTGCCTTAAAACGCGAGTAGAGGGCCCTGTAGTCACTTTTTGCCGCCCGAAAACTCGTCCGAGCTAGCAGACCCCGTATTCCCACACCGTAAAACAGGTGGGGATACGGGATGTGCTAGCTCGGACGAGTTTTCAATCCCTCAAAACAGGGTTTTAGATAACAATTTGCACAACAATTTCAGATCAAACATAGCACATCCAAAATATGTGATGCATAATTCATAGTTTTTAACATCACAACACGATCATGGCCAATGTTCAAGCCACGGAAGTTCCCAAATATGATCAACCATCAACGAGTCCATCGCCAGCGGCGCCACCACTCGCCGGAGACTCACCTTGAGCACTTGCAGCATGAGCTTCACGCGTAGCCTTCTTCCTCGCCATGATGTCCGCCTTGGTCTCCTTCCACCACGCCAGCTGATCCTCGTCCATGCCGTCGGTGCGCATCATCATGATATCCCTCTCCTCGGCCAAGAGCTCCTTCATGGTCTTGGCTTCTTTGAGTGCGATCATCCTCATGTCAAGCTCGGCCTTCAACTTGGCATCTTCCCGCCTTGCTTCCACCTTGGCAAGCTTCACCTCCTTCTTCTTCTCGGTGATGAGGAGCTTGGTTTCCAATGTCTTCATCGTCAATGCCTCCTTGGACTTCATGAGTTGATCCAACTTCTCCCAGAAGCTAGCTGCTTCGCCTTCTACCTTGACCCTCTCCTTGGCTTTCTTGTTGCCCTCGGACTTGCCGGCGTTTCTCGCACTCATTTCCTCCGCTTCATCATCCATGGTGAGTAGTGCCTCCTTCTTGCACTTTGGTTCGTTGTCCCTCAACTTTCACTTAGGAAGATGTTGAAGAATGGAAAAGCAATGATGAAATTGAAATTCCTTGTTCTTGGAGCCAGCCATGTCCTTGTACCGGGCTTGAGCATACTTGGGCTGCACAACAATACTATGTGATGTTTCCACATCATCAACACATAATATGGATAGCAACAAACAAGGAAAACTTACATAGTCCTCCGGCACGCATCCACTAGGGGGGTTGTCGGCCACTTGATCCATGGCAGCACTCCAACGAGAACAAGTCTGGTTTGATGATGTTCCATCGGCCTTCAAGGGAGCGGTAGGATCCGTCGGCCATGCTCTTGGTGCGAGGCTTTAGCTGGTGGTACAGATCCTCAATGCGCTGCCAATAGCGCTTGCCGCCTTGGTCCACTCCGGTGCACGCATCCATCCCCACCTTGCTCCAAGCACGGACCAAGATGACGTCTTCGATCTCGCTGTAGTTCACCGTGCGTGGCTTCGGCGTCGATGAAAAACCGGCGGCAGCCGGATCAACCTCAACCACCTCCTCCTCCTCGTCACCCTCATCCCCGTCGTCATCAATCTCTTCGACGTTGCACTCCCCATCGAACGCAGCGATGCCGACGTCCAGATTCACCGCGGATTCGTTGAGCATGTCGAGGTACGATGTTGTGGACTCAACATCGAACACCTTATCTACGTCCATGGTGGGTGGCGGCGGTGCGGGCGGCGCATCGGACGGAACGAAGGGAGGAGGGGCCGTGGCCTTGGAAGGCGGTGGAGGCGCGAGGCCGATGCGGCTGATTGCCTTTGTCCTCACCTTGGCCGGCGCGGCGCCCCTCGGCCCGACCGCCTTGGTCTTCATCCTGCCCCCTTTCTTGGCAGCCGGCGGGGCTTTGGCCGGCGGAGCTGCGGCCGCCGCAGGTGCTTCGAAGAATTGCTTCGGAATCCTCTTCCTCTTCGACGGGATGGTGGCGCAGATCATGGCCGACACGGCGCCGGCGTTCGGAGGACCTCCGACGGGGACATCAACCACCGCGGCCAAAGGAGGTGCACCGCCGACGGTAGGGGACCCTTGTGGAGGATCCATGGCAGCGGGATTCGGTCGTCTCGTTGCCGGGAAGGGCAGGGTGGAGGAGATCGGGCGGCGGCGGTTGGCTTCAGCGAAACCCTTCGCGCGCAGTGGAGGGGAGGATACTGGTTTGGCCCTCTATCCCCGCTCCCACCCCGCACAAGTAGGGGGCGAAGGCCCGCCCCGTAATCGAAACCAGCAAAAATTGGAGCGGGGGCCGTTTTTACGGGGCCTGCTAGACGGACGGGTAGAGCCGAATCTCGTATTCCGGCTGTTATTATACGGGTTTGGCCCTTTTAAGGGGTCTGTTAGACATGCTCTAACAGATTATCGACCCGGAGATACTTCTGAGAACTTTTTTTTAGACAGAAGGCTCGAAATGAATCCGGCTTTGAATTAACGAAGCTAACAACCGGCTATGAGTTACACCAAGAAATACAACACACACTTACAACGCGTAAACCAAGAAACCAACAACAAAACACAACATAGAGAACACCAACAAGCGCCGGGTTGAGAGAGCCTTGTCTTCTGTTGCACCGGAGAGCACGTCTTAGTCCACGCCAACAAACCTCGTACGCACCAGAACAACACCTCAAGGGGGACTCGACGACGGGCCAGCAGCCTGGCATAGCTTGAGGATCCAAAGGAGGGGGGGTCTTGCAACGACGCCTCCAAGAAGGTGCATGGAGCGCGAATGCGTCATCATCGTCGGCAGAGACCAAGGTCCTGCAAAGCTTTCACCCAGACCCCAAACCACCAGCCCCGAGCTCGGGCTAGGTCCAGACCAGAAACACAACGTCTTCCACATGCATTGGGATAGGCATACCGGCAAAACTACGAGCAGACGCCAACCTAGGAAAGCCCCCCAAGGCACTAGGCAGGCCGTCAGCTACCGAAGCAAGCCGTGTAAAAGTAGCCCGGCCGACGAGGTGGAGGGCTGAGATATCAGCGAGAGATCAAAGGGTGATGCACAAGACACTACAAGAGAAGCTTGCCCGAAACGGGGCCACCAAGGGGAGCAGAATGAGGCGGAGGGATGGAATCCATCAGTTTGATTCGGGGGATCATCTTCGAGACGCCTTCAACAAGGGAACGACACGCGAAAGGTGACGCCTTCATCGGCAATGGCAAAGCCATGCGTAGCTTTCGCTAAGATCCCACCGGGTAAAAAATCAGGTCGCCGTCGCGAGGACGTAGAGCGGACATAACTGAGCTCGCTACCTCACCTCTGACCCGAGTCACACTAAGACCTAGCCCCAACTAGGTTCGACTGTAGCATGAACGCAAAAGCAACATCTGCACTAGCGCAACCCTAAAGGTCGGAGGGAAAGACCACAACTGCGACACCAGTTATAGCCCGGGCCATGCTGCTGATACGTCTCAAACGTATCTATAATTTTTTATGTTCCATGCTACTTTTATGATGATACTCACATGTTTTATACACAATATATGTCATTATTATGCATTTTCTGGCACTAACCTATTGACGAGATGCCGAAGAGCTAGTTGTTGTTTTCTGTTGTTTTTGGTTTCAGAAATCCTACAAAGGAAATATTCTCGGAATTGGACGAAATCAACGCCCAGGGTCTTATTTTTCCACGAAGCTTCCAGAAGACCGAAAGGATCACGAAGTGGGGCGACGAGGCGCCGCCACACTAGGGCCGCGCGGCCAGGGCTGGGCCCGCGCCGCCCTAGCGTGGGGGGCCCCTGTCAGCCCTCCGACTCCGCCCTTCCGCCTACTTAAAGCCTTCGTCGTGAAACCCCCAGTACCGAGAGCCACGATACGGAAAACCTTCCAGAGACGCAGCCGCCGCCAATCCCATCTCGGGGGATTCAGGAGATCGCCTCTGCCACCCTGCCGGAGAGGGGAATCATCTCCCGGAGGGCTCTTCATCGCCATGATCGCCTCCGAATCGATGTGTGAGTAGTTCACCCCTGGACTATGGGTCCATAGCAGTAGCTAGATGGTTGTCTTCTCCTCATTGTGCTATCATGTTAGATCTTGTGAGCTGCCTATCATGATCAAGATCATCTATTTGTAATGCTACATGTTGTGTTTGTTGGGATCCGATGAATATTGAATACTATGTCAAGTTGATTATCAATCTATCATATATATGTTGTTTATGTTCTTGCATGCTCTCCGTTGCTAGTAGAGGCTCTGGCCAAGTTGATACTTGTAACTCCAAGAGGGAGTATTTATGCTCGATAGTGGGTTCATGCCTCCATTGAATCTGGGACAGTGAGAGAAAGTTCTAAGGTTGTGGATGTGCTGTTGCCACTAGGGATAAAACATCGATGCTTTGTCTAAGGATATTTGTGTTGATTACATTACGCACCATACTTAATGCAATTGTCTGTTGTTTGCAACTTAATATCGGAAGGGGTTCGGATGATAACATTGTTATTGCATATATGCATGTGCATTGTTATGCCTTCTTTATTTGTCAATTGCCCAACTGTAATTTGTTCACCCAACATGCTATTTATCTTATGGAGAGACACCACTAGTGAACTGTGGACCCCGGTCCATTCTTTACATCTGAAATACAATCTACTGCAATTGTTCTTTACTGTTCTTCGCAAATAAACATCATCATCCACACTATACATCTAATCATTTGTTTTCAGCAAGCCGGTGAGATTGACAACCTCACTGTTACGTTGGGGCAAAGTACTTTGATTGTGTCGTGTAGGTTCCACGTTGGCGCCGGAATCCCTGGTGTTGCGCCGCACTACACTCCGTCACCAACAACATTCACGTGTTCCTTGACTCCCTACCGGTTCGATAACCTTGGTTTCTTATCGAGGGAAAACTTGCTATCGTACGCATCACACCTTCCTCTTGGGGTTCCCAACGGACGTGTGTTAACTGCACGCATCAAGCACTTTTTCTGGCGCCGTTGCCGGGGAAATCAAGACACGCTGCAAGGGGAGTCTCCCACTTCCAATCTCTTTACTTTGTTTTTGTCTTGCTTTACTTTATTTTATTTACTGCTTTGTTTGTTCTCTATATCAAAAATACAAAAAAATTAGTTGCTAGTTTTACTTTATTTACTGTCTTGTTTGCGTTCTCTATATCTATACCTAATAATAAAAGCAAAAGGGTTTCTCCCTCAGTCGTTCGTCAACTATATTTGTTTGGGCTGTTTTGCCCTCCCACCAAATCCCTTAATACTGCCTTGCCATGATACCGGTTCGGTTTATATCGTTTGTGTCTTTGGATCTTCCTCCTCTTGCCCTCTCGCTACGGTCGCAACCACACGAGAACCACCTGTTCTGCTTGCCACGCGCGCGAGAAGAGGCACCGGAGGGCATTCGACCTCCGGGAACAGCCGACGGCCAGATTCCTACTCCACGCCGTCCTGGTTTCTTCTCGTGGCTGGCCAAGTTTCTCCTCCCACCGACCCAGTCTCGTGGCCGCC
This sequence comes from Lolium rigidum, assembly GCF_022539505.1. Taxonomy (NCBI): domain Eukaryota; kingdom Viridiplantae; phylum Streptophyta; class Magnoliopsida; order Poales; family Poaceae; genus Lolium; species Lolium rigidum. The sequence continues at coordinate 174,404,188 of NC_061509.1, read as the reverse complement.
ACCGCGAGATCCATCCGACTCAATGCGCCCCGTTGCGCGCCTGATGCCATTGGAGGCACTGCGCCGCCCTGGCCACCTACCTCCAGCCGCACGGCCGCCGCCTTCTTCCGCTGCTCGCCGCGCGCGGTCGTCGCTCTCGCTCCCCTGCTCCCCCTCACGCGTGGCCGCAGCCTGACCTGAATCCCCTTTCGCCTGGAACAGCCCGTCAAGCTGCCTGGCTACGTGGTCGTGCTCCGCGCCCTGCAGCCACTCCATGATAGGAGCTCCAGCCATGTCCGCACTTCCTGGCCCATCTTCTTATCCTGCAAGAACGTGTGCGTTTTAGCGCCACCGTTGTCACCTCCAGCCCTCCACCGGCCTATTCTGTCCGTCCACCACCTACTCCCTACACGCCCTACTGGTCTCGCGGAAGGGGAAGCATACGGCGGAGGTTGGTTATGGCGGGCGGCAGTGCTTGCTCCCCCGTATTCGATCTTCCGCACCAGGTTCAGCGATCGGCGACACGGAACTGCAATTTCTGAGAGGATGCCACGTGGGGAGCCTCACCGTCTATATCTGAATGATCCAAGGGACCCCTATAAAAAAATGATCCAAGGGAACATACGACCCTGCACTAGCCCCGTGTTGCCTTCGACCAACGTCGATTTAGGCGACAATTCGCAATGACCCAATCTACCTTCCTCATGGCTGTTGGTGTGTTGACGCAAGGCTGCAGAAGTTCCGTATATTCTGGAATCAATTTTTGGTACCTTAGATGGATACATAGCGTAATATGGTTCAATAGAGGAGAAGTACTAACGGCACAAACTTTGGGTACCTTACTTAGACAGATGAATCGCATATGGTTCTGCAGCAGGGGAGGAGTACTGATGGTAATTATCGAGGCTGCCGATCCAATGAAATACAACGACTGGAGGCTGGGCTTTTCACCCAATCTGACATTGTTCGTGTTCTTTGCCTAAAGCTCCTGAACCATTAGGAACCAGGTTATTTTTTTACTCATACAATTCAACTTTATCTCTAACCCTGTCCATGTAATTTTAGAAAGCATGTATGCATGAGAATGTAAATTGGGATGGACTAAGGCATACATTCTGTGGAAGAACAACATCAACTACAAGTTTTCCGACGCTCAAAGAAAGTGCGATATCTCAGGATCATTCTTGTGATACGTACTAGACTTTCTTGCACAAGCTTTTTTTTTCTTATGTACAAATGTAACAACGAGGTACCGCAGGAAAAAGAACTACAATCTTCCGCAGATATATCGAGAAACATGGCTTCAGATTTCCTCCTCGCAATGGTCTTAAAAAGAAGAGATAACTATCTCGTCATCAAATTAGTAAAACAGAGAATGCATTCTATTACATGCAAGTACGCCCGTAAGTGGTGTCGCTTCACAGCGTTTTTCTCCCTATTTTCATGCTGCATTTTTCTCTCCTTTTCATGCCGAAGTTTTTCGGTATCTCGCAGCTTTATTTGCTCGTAGTCGACCGTGTTTGTATTTGTTTTATACGGAAAAGTGAGGGAGTAGAAGGAGCAGTAACAAGAGATGGCAGGCCACAGGGAAACTATTTTCAACTCGTTTGTATGGATAAGGAGGTAAATTTTCAATAGCTTCTCTAAGCTTTCCGCCAATGAAACAATCATGCTTCATCGGTTATTGCGGTTTTGGACTTCTTTCCGAATAATTTCTCGAACAATCTGAGGACGAAATGCTTAGTTTTTTAATTAAAAAAGTTGTTCTCATCATACTCGGAGTTAGCCGTTGGTATTAGGTATAATCCTTACGTTCGTCATGAATAGGAGAAAACGTAACACCGTTGATGATGGTGACATAAAGGAATAGTGTCAAACACAGATGATTGCTAGAGCGTTAGAATATTTCATCCCGGTGCAACGCACGGGTACTTTTGCTAGTTAAAAACACACACAAAATTAGTTACTTGCATTTACTTTATTTACCTCTTGTTTATTTCATCATGTTTCCTCCTAAGTTCACTCTGAAAAAAATACCGGTAGGACAAGGGTCTATCATTGGAAGAGATAATATAGAAGATTTTTTAACTCATGTTAGTATAGCTGAAGATTTTGAAGATAGACACTTGGTAGAACTTGCTCCTACTTATGAAATTGCTGCCGCTTCTTTAGTACACATGTTGGAAGTTAGATTTGTCATTCTCAACCCCATAATACAACATATGTTTCTTACACTCTCTGATATGGAGGAAGGAGAAAAGAAAGATTTTGTCTTAGAAACCCTTCTTAAAGAATTTGGTGATGTAGCAAGAGAAGCTAGAAAAGTCTTTATTAAATATAAGATGCTTGGCCTTTATACCAATTTTGCTAATACTCTTAAAAAAATGGAAAAGGATAGATTAAAGTACACTGATGAAGTTAATTGTGAAGGGGATATTAAGACATCAATACCTTGCAAGCTCTTAGGAATGTTCGAGGCACTAGAAAAGAATTATGGTTGGATTGTTCCTGAAAATTTATTTGATGAGAATAGCAAGCCTAAGAGTAATGAAAAGGGGGCCTCTGAAACTTATATAGACCAGATACAATGCATAGTTGAGGAAACTCCCAACTCCCCTGGTAATAATGTTAATGCTTCATCTCTCGATGTTATTTGATTCACACTTTCTGCGCCTAGCTGAAAGGCGTTAAAGAAAAGCGCTTATGGGAGACAACCCATTATTTTACTTCTGCACTTTTGTTTTATATTTGAGTCTTGGAAGTTGTTACTACTGTAGCAACCTCTCCTTATCTTTATTTTATTGCATTGTTGTGCCAAGTAAAGTCTTTGATAGTAATGTTGATACTAGATTTGGATTACTGTGCAGAAACAGATTTCTTACTGTCACGAATTTGAGTAGAATTATCTGTAGGTAACTCAGAAAAATCTGCCAATTTACGTGCGTGATCCTCAGATATGTACGCAACTTTCATTCAATTGGAGCATTTTCATCTGAGCAAGTTAAGTGCCCCAGAAAAATTCGTCTTTACGGATCGTTCTGTTTTGACAGATTCTGCCTTTTATTTCGCATTGCCTCGTTTTGCTATGTTTGATGGATTTCTTTGTTCCATTAACTTTCGGTAGCTTTGTGCAATGTCCAGAAGTGTTAAGAATGATTATGTCACCTCTGAATATATGAATTTTCAATTATGCACTAACCCTCTAATGAGCTTGTTTCGAGTTTGGTGTGGAGGAAGTTTTCAAGGGTCAAGAGAGGAGGATGATACAATATGATCAAGAAGAGTGAAAAGTCTAAGCTTGGGGATGAACCACGAGGGATGCCCCCGTGGTTCATCCCTGCATATTTCAAGAAGACTCAAGCATCTAAGCTTGGGGATGCCCAAGGCATCCCCTTCTTCATCGACAACTTATCAGGTCACCTCTAGTGAAACTATATTTTTATTCAGTCATATCTTATGTGCTTTACTTGGAGCGTCTGTTTGTTTTTATTTTTGTTTTGTTTGAATACAATCGGATCCTAGCATTCTTTGTATGGGAGAGAGACACGTTCCGCTGTTGCATATGAACACATGTGTTCTTAGCTTTATTCTTAATGTTCATTGCGAAGGTTGAACTACTTCGTTCATTGTTATATGGTTGGAAACAGAAAATGCTTCATGTGGTAATTGGTATAATGTCTTGAATAATTTGATACTTGGCAATTGTTGTGCTCATATAGATCATGTTTAAGCTCCTGCATCATGTACTTTGCACCTATTAATGAAGAACTACACAGAGCTTGTTAAAATTTGGTTTGCATCATTGGTCTCTAGAGTCTATATATTTTCTGGTTAAGGTGTTTGAACAACAAGGAGACGATGTAAAGTCTTATAATGCTTACAATATGTTCATATGTGAGTCTTGCTGTACCATTTATACTTGAGTTTGCTTCAAACAACCTTGCTAGCCTAGCCTTGTATTGAGAGGAATTCTTCTCGTGCATCCAAATCCTTGAGCCAAAAACTATGTCATTTGTGTCCACCATACCTACCTACTACATGGTATTTCTCTGCCATTTCAAAGTAAATTACTTGAGTGCTACCTTTAAAATTCTATTCTTTGCCTTTACAATACATAGCTCATGGGAAAATAGCCTTAAAAACTATTGTGGTGAAGAATATGTACTTATGTGTCTTATTTCTTAATAAGTTGCTTGTTGAGCGGTAACCATGTTTCTGGGGACGCCATCAACGTTTACCTTTGTTGAATATCATGTGAGTTGCTATGCATGTTCATCTTGTCTGAAGTAAGGGCGATTTTCATGATCAAATGGTTTGAGTATGCATATTGTTAGAGAAGAACATTGGGCCGCTAACTAAAGCCATGAATCATGTTGGAAGTTTCAGTTTGGACACAAATCCTCAATCTCTTATGATAATATTATCTGTTGTTAAATGCTTATGCATTAAAGAGGAGTCCATTATCTGTTGTCTATGTTGTGCCGGTATGGATGTCTAAGTTGAGAATAATCAAAAGCGAGAAATCCAATGCGAACTTTCTCCTTAGACCTCCGTACAGTGCGGCATAGAGGTACCCCTTTGTGACACTTGGTTGAAACATATGTTATGCAATGATAATCCATGTTAATCCAAGCTAATTAGGACAAGGTGCGGGCACTATTAGTATACTATGCATGAGGCTTGCAACTTATAGGATATCTTATACATAACACATATGATTTATTACTACCGTTGACAAAATTGTTTCTATGTTTTCAAAATGAAAAGCTCTAGCACAAAAATAGTAATCCATGCTTCCCTCTGCGAAGGGCCATTCTTCTACTTTATTGTTGAGTCAGTTTACCTACTTCTTTCTATCTTAGAAGCAAACACTTGTGTAAACCGTGTGCATTGATTCCTACATGTTTACCTATTGCACTTGTTATATTACTTTGTGTTGACAATTATCCATGAGATAAACATGTTGAAGTTGAAAGCAACCGCTGAAACTTATATCTTCCTTTGTGTTGTTTCAAAGCTTTCTACTAAGAATTTATTGCTTTATGAGTAACTCTTATGCAAGTCTTATTGACGCTTGTCTTGAAAGTATTATTCATGAAAAGTCTTTGCTATATGATTCAGTTGTTTACTCATTGTCTTCATCATTGCTTCGAATCGCTGCATTCATCTCATGTGCTTTACAATAGTATTGATCAAGATTATGATAGCATGTCACTTCAGTAAATTATCCTTGTTATTGTTTACCTACTCGAGGGCGAGTAGGAACTAAGCTTGGGGATGCTTGATACGTCTCAAACGTATCTATAATTTCTTATGTTCCATGCTACTTTTATGATGATACTCACATGTTTTATACACATTATATGTCATTATTATGCATTTTCCGGCACTAACCTATTGACGAGATGCCAAAGAGCCAGTTGTTGTTTTCTGCTGTTTTTGGTTTCAGAAATCCTACAAAGGAAATATTCTCGGAATTGGACGAAATCAACGCCCAGGGTCTTAATTTTCCACGAAGCTTCCAGAAGATCGAAAGGATCACGAAGTGGGGCGACGAGGCGCCGCCACACTAGGGCCGCGCGGCCAGGGCTGGGCCCGCGCCGCCCTAGCGTGGGGGGGCCCTGTCAGCCCTCCGACTCCGCCCTTCCGCCTACTTAAAGCCTTCGTCGCGAAACCCCCAGTACCGAGAGCCACGATACGGAAAACCTTCCAGAGACGCAGCCGCCGCCAATCCCATCTCGGGGGATTCAGGAGATCGCCTCCGGCCCCCTGCCGGAGAGGGGAATCATCTCCCGGAGGGCTCTTCATCGCCATGATCGCCTCCGGATCGATGTGTGAGTAGTTCACCCCTGGACTATGGGTCCATAGCAGTAGCTAGATGGTTGTCTTCTCCTCATTGTGCTATCATGTTAGATCTTGTGAGCTGCCTATCTTGATCAAGATCATCTATTTGTAATGCTACATGTTGTGTTTGTTGGGATCCGATGAATATTGAATACTATGTCAAGTTGATTATCAATCTATCATATATATGTTGTTTATGTTCTTGCATGCTCTCCGTTGCTAGTAGAGGCTCTGGCCAAGTTGATACTTGTAACCCCAAGAGGGAGTATTTATGCTCGATAGTGGGTTCATGCCTCCATTGAATCTGGGACAGTGAGAGAAAGTTCTAAGGTTGTGGATGTGCTGTTGCCACTAGGGATAAAACATCGATGCTTTGTCTAAGGATATTTGTGTTGATTACATTACGCACCATATTTAATGCAATTGTCTGTTGTTTGCAACTTAATACCGGAAGGGGTTCGGATGATAACCCGAAAGTGGACTTTTTAGGCATAGATGCATGCTGGATAGCGGTCTATGTACTTTGTCGTAATGCCCTGATTAAATCTCATAGTACTCATCATGATATATGTATGTGCATTGTTATGCCTTCTTTATTTGTCAATTGCCCAACCGTAATTTGTTCACCCAACATGCTATTTATCTTATGGGAGAGACACCACTAGTGAACTGTGGACCCCGGTCCATTCTTTACATCTGAAATACAATCTATCGCAATTGTTCTTTATCGTTCTTCGCAAACAAACATCATCATCCACACTATACATCTAATCCTTTGTTTTCAGCAAGCCGGTGAGATTGACAACCTCACTGTTACGTTGGGGCAAAGTACTTTGATTGTGTTGTGCAGGTTCCACGTTGGCGCCGGAATCCCTGGTGTTGCGCCGCACTATATACACTCCGTCACCAACAACCTTCACGTGTTCCTTGACTCCTACTGGTTCGATAACCTTGGTTTCTTACTGAAGCAAAACTTGCTACTGTACGCATCACACCTTCCTCTTGGGGTTCCCAACGGACGTGTGTTAACTGCACGCATCAGCTGCCTACCCCGGCAAACACGCACTGGCCAGACTCAAACCCTAACAGGGTCACCCATCATCGAAGACCTACGATGCGAGGAAGCTGCCGATGTGAACGAGCGAAGTTACCAGATCGACACACTAGATCAAGCACGAACGCGGAAAGCCCCAACCGGCGGCCACGCCACCGCCACGTTCAAGGCCAACTTCGCCCACCCAGGAAAAAGAGGTCAACTGACCAGACCCTGCCAGGCCCAGATCTGGGCCCACAAGCCCAGATCCGGCTAGACCAGCAAAGCCAGCAGCGGCCACGACGCGCCAGGCGCCGCCCTGCCAGCGGCCAGATGGAGAAGCTCTGCGCCGGCGTGCAGTCGCGGCCCGCCCCGACGAGCCCACCCGACGCGCAGGAAAGGGCGAGCAGAGGCGCGGCCGTCGCAGCCCCAGCGCTGGCCACCGTACACGGCCGGAGGTGCAGCGGCCGAAGCCCACCCCGCAACGGACTTCGCCACCGCCAGATCGGGAGCCGCCCCGTCGGACCGTCTCGCGCGCGGGGAATGGAGAGTCCACCGCCGCGGGCACCGCGCGGGCTTTGCCCGGCAGCGGTGGCGGGGGAAGGGCGGAGGGGTCCGGCTGGAGGGGAAGGGTTGGGGGCGCCCCGTCCGCCTTGGGGGCGACGGGAGCGAGGGGAAGGGTTCGGTCGTTCCTCATACTCCTGCGAACTCGCCATGAATTTAAGCTCGATGAGCTGAAACGGTGCCTGGTTACCACGATAATCATGGTGGGCGCCCAGTTGGGTAAGAGCATCTCCACCGGCGCCCCCGATAGCGGCCCCAATAGCAATTTGAGGGCCGGGGGCAAAAATGGGCTCGCACCAGCACGCCCCAAATGGCGCCGACCAATTTTGGAGCCCAATAGAATCGCCGGCAACCCCGTGCCAGCCCCTTCGCCAAGGGCGCGAATCGGGCGCGCCGGCGCCTCGCGAGGCTGAATTTTTTGGGCGTGGGAGCCGCCTGTTAGCCACACATCCCAAAAGTCAACCCCAGCGGGGAGTTGCGGGGCCGACGCGTCAGCGGCTCATTGAATTTTAATCTAACCGTCGCCTACCTCGCGACGGGAGTTATTGGGATGCAGCGGTGGTGCAATTTCCGCAGAGGCGCAGCGAACTGTCCCGTCGCGCGCGCCCTGCTCTTCGCTCCCCCGGCTCCCTCCGGCCTATAAAAACGGTCGCCTCTCATTGTTCCTGTCACACACAAACCCTAGCGCCTCTCTAACCAACCCTAGCCGCCACCATCTGAAAAGACGATGCCATGTCTGGTCGAGGCCGAGGACGCGGCCGTGGTCATGGTCGTGGCCGCGGCAGAGTTGCACGCACGCCGTCGCCTACGACGCCGTCGTCTTCATCGTCGGAGATGGACGAGGAGGGGCCCGTGCTGTGCGAGTTCGTCCTCGTCCTCAAGGGCGACCCACGCGGCATCCAGAGGCTGCCGGACACCTTGGCCGACTTCGTCGCCGGCGACGACCGCCCGCGCACGCTGCATGTGCTGGAGGATTCGTGCGGCTACTACCGGTGGATTGTGGACGTCATTTACGACGCACGCCGCCGGAACTACCTCCACAGCCTCCAAGCCGGCTTCGTGCTCGTGCTCTCCAACTTTGGCGACATGGACATGAGCGTCAAGGTGTTCGACGAGACGCGTTGCTGCCGGAACTACCACGTCGACAGCGCCGAGGAGGACGACGACTGACGAGTGTTGTTTCTTCGCAGCGAATATCGGCTCGCATGTTTTTGGATGTTATTCCTCGGAAGAACCAACAGGCGCACCCTCGCTAGCTGGATTTTCCAGTTTGGGTGACTGGGTGTGCCCTCGAGTGTTCTTCCTTGGCAGCGAACATACGAAACTTGCGATGATCGTCCTAGTTAGGTTTAGTTTTTTGCAATGTTTTATATTTGTGTCCAGAAAGAACAACAAGAACATCAAGAACATCTAGTTCCAGTACTCATTCCACCAAGAATAAGTTACTGTTGAATCAGGCCATGGTGGAGTAGCACCAGCACAAATTGCTAAGCATCAAATCGAGCAATGTAAGCATAACATGCTTTTCCAAGCATAAGAAACCACAAGTACATAGTGAGAAGCTATACAACAACACAGTTATCAACTAGTAGGAACAAATAGATACCACAACAAGCATTTATCAAGCAAATGGTGATCACATGATCACCAGAGCATACAAGAGAAAGTTATAGCATCCGAAACTCACAGGAGTTACTGAATTGCTGCAGATAAGCTACTCAATACGTCACCAAAGATGATAGAGATGACTTTATAATTGTATCCAGAAGCACATCATCAAGAAATGAATGAGTTTGTGCAACAGGCCAACCAAGCAAGCCTATGAATAGCTAGAGCTTCACTGCAACCACACCTACACATGATTGGCACTTGCAAATTGTAAGAACTGCTTGCAGCAGTAGCCAAATGAGGCCATTAGAGAGACAATACAAGCAGAGCTTGCTCAACTAGCAGCAGCAACAACATAGCTAGTAGAACAGTAGGAAGAAAGTAGCACCAGCAACAACATATCCAGTAGAGAAGCAGCCAGCGGTTATTAGCAGCAGCATCATAGCCATTAGGGCAGTAGTGATCACAGAAGCAGCAGGGCTAGCACAGCAGTAGCAGGACCAGCACAGCAACAACAACATCATGCATGGCCAGTACTGATACGTCCAAAACGTATCTACTTTCCCGAACACTTTTGCTATTGTTTTGCCTCTAATTTGGGTATTTTGGATACAACTAACACGGACTAACGCTGTTTTTAGCAGAATTGCTCTGGTGTCTCGTTTTTGTGCGTAAATCCAACTTTCGGGAAAATCCCCGGAATTTATGTCGAAGGTCTTATTTTTCCGGAAGAATTACGGAGCCGGAAGGGCAAGCCGGGTGGAGGCCCGAGGCCCCCACACACCGGCCGGCGCGGCCCGGAGAGGGCGCGCCGCCCTATCGTGTGGCCGCCTCGGCTGGCCTCTGACGCCCCTCTCTGGACTACTTAAGGGTTTCGATCTAAAAACGCGAGACGAGAAGTCGAAGTCGCCAGAAACCATCCAGTACGCCGCCACCGTCGTGAAACTCCGTCTCGGGACTAGAAACTCCGTTCTGGCAGCTCGCTGGGACGGGGAATTGGAGGAGATCATCGCCATCATCACCACCGACGCCTCTCCATCGACCAGCCATGTTTCCCCCATCCATGTGTGAGTAATTCCCCCGCTGTAGGTTGAAGGGGGTGGTAGGGATTGGATGAGATTGGTCATGTAATAGCATAAGATTGTTAGGGCATAGTGCCTAGTGTCCGTAATTGGTACTTTTATGATATTGTTGCAACTTGTTATGCTTAATGCTTGTCACTAGGGCCCGAGTGCCATGATCTCAGATCTGAACATGTTATTGTTTCATGATGATATGCATTTTTTTATGATCTTACCTGCAAGTTGTATACACGTATTGTTGTCCGGAACCCGAGGCCCCAAAGTGACAGAAATTGGGACAACCGAAGGGGAAGGCGGTGATATGAGGATAACATGTGTTCACGGAGTGTTAATGCTTTGCTCCGGTGCTCTATTAAAAGGAGTACCTTAATTTCCGAGTAGATTCCCTAGAGGGCCCGGCTGCCACCGGCTGGTAGGACAAAAGATGTTGTGCAAGTTTCTCATTGCGAGCACGTACGACTATATATGGAACACATGCCTATTGATTGATTAGTACTTGGATACCGCTTTATTATTATCTGCAAATGCCCTACCTTGATTGTTACATGAGTTTCTCTCATCCATGCAACGCCCATCATCCATCCCTGTGCCTACAGTATTTTAATCCTGCTGTTTACTATAATCACTACTGCTGTCTTTGTTACTCTGCTGTTGTTATTTCACTACTGCTATTGCTATAAAACTGTTACTACTGATAAACTCTTGCGAGCAAGTCTGTTTCCAAGTGCAGCTGAATTGACAACTCCGCTGTTAAGGCTTTCAAGTATTCTTTGTCTCCCCTTGTGTCGAATCAATAAATTGGGTTTTACTTCCCGCGAAGACTGTTGCGATCCCCTATACTTGTGGGTCATCAAGACTATTTTCTGGCGCCGTTGCCGGGGAGCATAGCTTTATTTGGAAGTTCACTTGGATTGATATTGTTCGCTGCAAATTCTCCATCATGTGTAAACCTCGCGATACTAAATTCGCCAAATTACCATCCACTAAAAGAAAAGGTACAACTCTGAGTACCTCTGCTGCTCTTGATTCACCATCTGTGATAGATAAACTTGTTTCACCACCACAAGCTTCACATGCTGGTACTTCTGCTAGATCTGAAAGTTCCTCTTATAATTTTGATGATGCTTCTACTGTACTTGATAATGATGGTTCATTAGGATCTTTTCTAGATGCTACAATTGCTAGGTCTAGACAAATTGAAAATACTGAAACTCCTAATGAAAATGTTACTACACCTATTAATTCACCTGAGTCTGTTGAATACTCTAGTGATGATCTTGATGAAGATTATGTAGAACTTGATGATGATTTTATTGATAAATGCAATGCTACTACTGATGCAAGAAAAATTAAAAAGTTTCTTGCACAACATACTGTTAGATATAAACTGTCTCCTGATCCTAAATTTGCCACATCTCCTATAAACATTAAGGATAAGGATTATGATTTTTCTCTTGATCTATCTCATATATCTATTGTTGAGAAAACACCTTTTTGTGGTACTGAAAAGGAAAGTGCTTGTAGAACACATGATTGAGCTATCTACTACGAGTAGCTTGTTTTCTGATGATGTTAAGAAGCGTACTTATTTCGTTGCTAAAATTTTTCCTTTCTCATTAAAGGATGATGCTAAAACTTGGTATAATAGTTTGCCACCTGATTCTATTAATAGTCCAAAAGAATTGCTTGATGTTTTCTTCCGGAAATACTTTCCTGCTAGTGCTCAACATATTGCTTTGCAGAGAATTTATAATTTTGATCAGGAAGATGGAGAGAAATTTCCTGAGGCTTGGGCGAGATTTTGCTCTCTTATTAGAGCTCGGCCTGAACATGATCTGGAAAAGCATGATTTACTTGATATATTTTATAGTGGACTAACCATTGAGTCTAGGACATACCTGGATAGTTGTGCTGGTTGTGTTTTCAGGAAAAGAACTCCAGACGACGCTGAAGAATTATTGGCTAGAATAGGCCAGAATCATGATGATTGGTCTACATCTGAACCAACCCCGACACCAATATTGAAGAAGAGGGGTTTAATTAAATTAAATGATGAAGATATGAGGGAAGCCAAGAAGTCTCTTAAGGAGAAAGGTATTAAATCCGAAGATGTGAAGAATTTACCTCCCATAGAAGATTTATGTAAGATAACTCCCCCTTCATCCATGATTGAGGTACACTCTCTTCAACGCTTTACTAGGGAAGATATTCTTATTCAAAACCTCCTTCTCAATGCTTAGATGAGTTTGATAATTATATTATTAAGCAAAATAATTTTAATATGAGAGTAGAGAATCATTTAATGGAAAATTCTCGAGCTATTAGTGAATTGCATGGTATTGTGGAGAGAACCTCCAATGATGTTAAGATGCTTGTTAAACACTTTCATATGGTTCAAACTCAAATTGATCAACTCACTAAAGTGCAAAATGACTTGTTAAAAAATAATTCTAAAGAAAAACATGCTTATGAAGTAACAACTAGAGGCGGTGTTTCTACCCAGGATCCTCTATATCCTGAGGGCCATCCCAAAAGAGTTGAACAAGATTCTCAACAAACTGAAACTAGTGCTCCATCTAAGAAAAAGAAAAAGAAACATAAAACTGTTGTAGAATCCTCTGAGCCTGTTAATGAACCTAATAGTATTTCTATTTCGATGCTTGAAACCGAAAGTGGTAATGAACATGATAAAGATAACGATAAGAATGATGCTTCTGATAAAGAAGAGGTTGAAGAAGAACCTGAAAAGCATGCTAAAAATAAAATGTATACCAAAGAAGATTTTATTGCTAAGAAACATGGTAATGAAAGGGAACCTTGGGTTCAAAAGCAAATGCCTTTTCCTGCTAAGAAACTAAAATCAAAGGAAGAAGAACACTATAATAAATTTTGTGATTGGATGAAACCTTTGTTCCTGCAAATCCCTTTGACTGATGCTATTAAATTGCCTCCTTATTCAAAGTATATGAAAGATATTGTCACTAACAAAAGGAAAATTCCTAATGAGGAGATTTCCACTATGCTTGCTAATTACTCTTTTAATGGCAAAGTTCCAAAGAAGCTTGGTGACCCAGGTATACCGACTATTCCTTGTTCTATTAAGAATAATTATGTTAGAACTGCTCTATGTGATTTGGGAGCGGGTGTTAGTGTTATGCCTTTTTCTCTTTATAAGATACTTTATTTAGATAAGTTGATACCAACTGATATATCTTTGCAAATGGCTGATAAATCTACTTGCTATTCCTGTTGGTATATGTGAGGATGTTCCTGTTCAAGTTACTAATAACTGCTTGATATTAACTGATTTTGTTGTGTTGGAAATGCCCGAAGATGATAATATGTCTATTATTCTTGGGAGACCTTTTCTTAACACCGCAGGGGCTGTTATTGATTGCAATAAAGGAAAAGTCACTTTCAATGTCGATGATAAGGAGCATACCGTTTATTTTCCCAAGAGGATTGATAAAGTATGTGGAGTTAATACAATTTCTAATGTGAGAACTATCAAAGTGGGAGATATTGATTGTCCAATATATGAGCCTAAAGAAGAATATCAAACTCTTGTGATTGGATCCGTATCAATACAATACAAGGTAACATGATTGATTTGAGGTTTAATTCTTCTTATGTTATGTAAAATTTATTTGGTGGCAAGACTTGATCACCCTTGTTAACAAGTACATTTTATATGCATAGAAGAGCTAAACAACATTTCTTTCTTCCTCCACTTGCTTTACTTGCTGTAGCACTACTTATTTTGCAAGATGCTTTAGTTGTTTAGAGGTTTGCAAATCTTTTTCTGCCCAGTAATAATAAATTTAATACCCAGAAATGTGCGTTTTTCAAAGTTTTCAAAAATTCACAAAAATTATACCGTTGGTCTTATTTTTCGAAGAGGCACCTGGGAACACCTGGGGATGACCAGTGGGGCACCCCAGGGTGGCACTCCACAGGCCGGCGCGGCCAGCAAAGGGGGCGCGCCACCCTATTGTGTGGGGCCCTCCTTGCCCCACTTCATCATCTTTTCCACTCATTGCACTCTCTCTCCCGAAAAAACTCGTACTCATTTTCTCTCACTCGCGTTTCTGCTCAAGAGCTCAAGATTTCTCGATCTCTTTGCTCAGCCCAGATTTCTGTCTGAAATTTGGCACATTTGCTCTCCGGTATGTGACTCCTCCGATTATCCAAGTAGAATTTTGTTTGGTTGGGTATATCTTGAATATTTTGCTGTTGTAGGTAACATGTTTAGTGAGCTTGCATGCTTGTTCTAAGTTGTAAGAATTAGTTTTGATGCATGTTTAGTACTCTAGCAAGTTCCTATAGTAGTTTCCCTCAATTATATGTCACCAAATCAAATTTTATAATGTTTGTTGAAAAATTTCAGAAAATGGAGTGGAATATTCATCAACTAAACCAACAAGAATAGGAGGTGCAACAAGTTATGAGAGTTAACCGCGAAGAGGGAGTATACCCCTCTTACTACCCGTGCGTTGATTTTATGAGGAGTGCAGGAATCCTGCGAGATGTTCAAAAACTGATTTCTAATGCAGGGTTGGAAAGTTTTGTTGTTGGTGAACCATACCAATATGCAAAACTGACCATGTCTGTGATTCAGGATTTTGAATTCAATTGGTCTCAATCTAACCCCATGGTTCGATACAAAATTTATAATAAAATTGTCAACTTGCCATTTGATGATTTTTGTGCAGCAATTAGAGTGCCACAATGGGGATCATGCGAGAAGATAAGGGGATCGCCGCAAGAGCTCTTGAGTCTCTACAAGATGATTTGTCATGGAAAAAGCTTCTCAGAGGATGGTGGTAAAATCAGTAGTATTCAACTCCCAGCTATTCGCTACTTTGCTTATTTCATCACGAAGTGCGTTCTTGCTAGGAAGAATGCAAGTAAGTTATCTATCCAGGATTTAGCCTTTCTAGCTGCTGCATTACAAGATGATAGGACTTATAATTTGGGAGTTTTGATAGCCTATAGACTTGCTACTAACCGTGCGAAGGGCGAAATTTGTGGAGGTCTCATCGCCTCTCGTTTATTAGCTATGCATGGTGTAGAACCTCACCATCTTGATATTCAGCTCTCCATAGAGAAACTTGACATAGTCTCCATGATTAAGCATGAATTTGTTTCTGATTTGTCTAATTTGAGTAACCTGTCTTACAAGATAACATTTTACAAGAAAACTTAGAGAACAACTAAGAAAACTGAAAAACTAGTAGGATTGCCTGCACCTGTTCTGTTTAACCTTGATTCCAAGCACTACAAGAAAAGTTGCCATGGCCGACGAAGTTGAAGTCGCGCCGTGGTTGCTGGTGTACCATGGCCGACGATTTTTGGTCTCTCCGTTGTGCATGTCAAAACGTTTTTATTCTCGTTTTTGAGGCCACCTAGCCCGACGAAAACGGCCAAAACGTGGCGTATGGTGTCCCGGGACGTGGTGCATCTCGAATTCTCGGGTTCGCCGGCCGAGTCAACGCAAATCCGCACCGCCGAGGGATGTAGGGCCCGGATGGCAGCCTCTCTCGGCATTGTTTTTTTCTCGATCGCGCCATCTCGTTCAACGCTCTCCGATCGAGCCGTTTACGATGCAGGATCATGGGTCCTGCATGTCATCCTCTATGAACCAAAATTCTTTCTATTCTTGGATTTTTTGACCCCCTGATTTTTGGCTACTTCCTTTTTCTTTTGATCCCTTGCCGCCTTGGAAACGTTGAGACCCCTGCTGCTAATTGGGACCCGCATGTCATCCTCTATGAGCAATCAACTTTCTTTTCTTGGAGTTTTTTTTGGCACCTCAAATTTGGTCACTTGCCTTTTTCTTTCGATCCCCTGCCGCCTCTCAAACGGTGATACCGCTGCTGCTAAATGGGACCCGCATGTCATCCTCTATGTACTATAAAACTTTCTTTTCTTGGATTTTTTTTGGCACCTCATATTTGGTCACTTACCTTTTTCTTTCGATCCCCGCCGCCTCTCAAACGGTGAGACCGCTGCTGCTAAATGGGACCCGCATGTCATCCTCTATGTACTATAAAACTTTCTTTTCTTCGATTTTTTTGGCACCTCATATTTGGTCACTTGCCTTTTTCTTTCGATCCCCTGCCGCCTTGGAAACGTTGAGACCGCTGCTGCTAAATGGGACCCGCATGTCATCCTCTATGTACAATCAAGTTTCTTTTCTTGAATTATTTTTGGCTCCTGATATTTGGTCACTTGCCTTTTTCTTTCGATCCCCTGCCGCCTCTCAAACGGTGATACCGCTGCTGCTAAATGGGACCCGCATGTCATCCTCTATGTACTATAAAACTTTCTTTTCTTGAATTATTTTTGGCTCCTCATATTTGGTCACTTGCCTTTTTCTTTCGATCCCGTGCAGCCTCTCAAACGGTGATACCGCTGCTGCTAAATGGGACCCGCATGTCATCCTCTATGTACTATAAAACTATCTTTTCTTGAATTATTTTTGGCTCCTCATATTTGGTCACTTGCCGTTTTCTTTCGATCCCGTGCAGCCTCTCAAACGGTGATACCGCTGTTGCTAAATGGGACCCGCATGTCATCCTCTATGTACAATCAAGTTTCTTTTCTTGAATTATTTTTGGATCCTGATATTTGGTCACTTGCCTTTTTCTTTCGATCTCATGCCACGTTTGAAACGTTGAGGAACCTGCAGGCTCATGGGACCCGCATGTCATCCTCTATGTACTATAAAAGTTCATTTTCTTGGTTTTTTTTCACCCTCTGATTTTTGGCAATTTCCTTTTTATTTTGATCCCCTGCCGCCTTTGAAACGTTGAGGACTCTGCTGACTCATAGGTCCCACATGTCAGCCTCTATGTACAATCAAGTTTCTTTTCTTGAATTATTTTTGGATCCTGATATTTGGTCACTTGCCTTTTTCTTTCGATCTCATGCCACGTTTGAAACGCTGCTGGCTCATGCGACCCGCATGTCATCCTCTATGTGCTATAAAAGTTTATTTTCTTGGATTTTTTTTCACCCTCTGATTTTTGGCTATTTCCTTTTTCTTTTGATCCCGTGCCACCTTGGAAACGTTGAGTAAGCTGCTGACTCATGGGTCCCGCATGTCATCCTCTACGAACAATAAAAGTTTGCTTTCTTGGAGTTATTTTTTACCCCTAATTTCTGGCTATTTGCCTTTTTCTTTTGATCTCCTGCCCCCTCTGAAACGATGAGGATGCTGTTGGCAGGTCGGTTCCACATGTCATCCTCTATGAACAATAAAAGTTTCCTTTGATGGATTTATTTTGAACCCCTAATTAATTTCTGGATATTTCCCCTGCCGCCTTGGAATCGTTGAGGATGCTCGCTGCCTCATGGGTCCCGCATGTCATCCTCTCGTAACGGTAAATGTTTCTTTTCTTGGATTTTGTTGACCAAATGATTTTTGGCTTATTTTTTCTTTCGATCACCTGCAGCCTTTAAAACGTTGAGGACGCTGGCGGCTCACGGGTCCCACATGTCAACCTCTATGAACAATAAACGCCGAGGATGCTCGCTGCCTCATGGGTCCCGCATGTCATCCTCTCGTAACGAAAATGTTTCTTTTCTTGGATTTTTTACCAACAGATTTTTGATTTATTTTTTCTTTCCATCCCCCGCCGCCTTTAAAACGTTGACGACGCCGTCGGCTCATGGGTCCCCGATGTCGACCTCCTCGTACAAGAAACATGTGATATCTTGATTATTTTGCGGACAATAAACAGGTGTATTTCGCTCTGAGCTATTGCAAACGGATAAATTAAATCTTTATTTTTACATAAACAAACTTATATGTTGAATCTCCTTGTTTTGTATTTTTGCGAAGCATAGGACTTTCCTGTTTTTTTAGAAAAATCCGAACTTTCCTGTTTTGGAGTGGGCTGAAATTGTACGAGTCAAAAGGCCCAGCAGGATAGTTCGAAGGCCCAGATGTCCAGATGCAGCCCAATTGAAATCTTTCTTTTCTTGGATTTTTTTCACCCCCGATTTCCGGCTACTTCATTTTTCTTTTGGTCCCGTGCCACCTTGAAAACGTTGAGATCGCTGCCGCAAAATGGGACCCGCATGTCATCCTCTATGTACAATAAAATTTCTTTTCTTGGATTATTTTTGGCTCCCGATATTTGGTCACTTTCCTTTTTCTTTCAATCTCATGCCGACTTTGAAACGTTGAGGAAGCTGTCGGCTCATGGGTCCCGCATGTCATCCTCTATGAACAATAAAAGTTTCCTTTGTTGGATTTATTTTTTACCCCTAATTTCCGGCTATTTGCCTTTTTCTTTTGATCCCCGCCCCCTTTGAAACGATGATGACGCAGCTGGCAGTGTCGGTCCCACATGTCATCCTCTATGAACAATAAAGGTTTCCTTTGATAGATTTATTTTTGACCCTAATTAATTTCTGGCTATTTCCTTTTTTTATTTTGATCCCCTGCCGCCTTGGAATAGTTGAGGATGCTGCTGCCTCATGGGTCCCACATGTCATCCTCTCAGAAAGGTAAATGTTTCATTTCTTGGATTTTGTTTACCAACTGATTTTTGGCTTATTTTTTTTGTTTCGATCTCCTGCCGCCTTTAAAACGTTGACAACGCTGCTGCCTCATGGGTCTCCAATGTCAGCCTCCCCGTACTGCAAATCCTCTTTCTGCAAAGGTTGTATTTCTAGCTAGATAGCTAAGGTGGATTCGAATCTGCCGTGGTTCAGGCAGCTCAGGTAAGCCTTCTTGCACTGATTAATGGAACTAGTGTACAACAAGGTCAAGACATGTGGCTCGGTGTAATGAATCTATTTGAATCATGTTGTGGATTCAATCTGATAGTTCTCTAACGAGTCAGCCAAAATAGAAATTAAGTTTTTTTCTAAAACGGAAATGCAAATTAAGATGAACACAAACATTAGTTATCATAATAGCTGATCATACATACATACTTGCTAAGAGCAAAAGCTTGCCAGAGTTTTACCACCCATACAATTAATTAGCAGTTCAGATAAGATAACCTTATATAAGTATAACTACAAATGCATTTGCTAAGGGCTCATGGGACAACAGAACTAGACAACCGCAAACTTTATGACCAGCATGTCACAGTGGCATCGAAAGATCTTGACCTTCAACTTTGATCCAATGCGAAGTTTGGCACCGTCAATGAACTTTTTCCACCTGGAAGTAACAGCCAAGCGGCCATCTGTGGGACTGACGGAGTACCGTCCCTCCACGGTGAGACCTTCACTCTCCATGACGAGGGAAATCTTGCCCCTTCGGCCAGCATTGAGATCCTTGGAGATACTTTTAGGCAATTTCTGATTCAAAGCAAGAGATACCACCAAAAATTAGTCAATGGCACCAATGCACTGAAGGCTGAACCATGTGAGACTTTGAGTAGAGAAGACATCAAGATAAGAGCAGTTATGCTGTCATATACTCACGAACATAGCCTTCAGATGCATCCTGGTCACCACACGGGTGGCCACAGCAATGAGCTGAGACCTCGGTGATCTGGGCCGGGCGAGTGCGGGAGCCTCGGGCTGGTACACGAGCCGGTGCCGATGCAGGAGACTCGCTGGGCAGGTGCAATAAACGGTGCCTCTAGAGGAACCGGTGCCGATGCAGGAGACTGTTGGGCAGGTGCAAGAACGGTGCAGCTAGAGGAACCGAAGTCGATGCAGGAGCCTCGCTGGGTAGATGCAGTAGAACGGAGCCGGTACGGGAACCGGTGCCGATGCGGGAGAGTGGGAAGCCGGTGCCGGTGCTTGGTGTGGGTGCCCTTTGTGACATCCGCTCCTGTTCCATCGTGGGATCCAGTAACTTTGATCATGTTAAACCCAAGCAAGCTAGAACGAGAGGGAATGGTTTAGAACAACTCGCTAGAATGCAGTAATCAAAGGATATGAGTACAAAAAAGTTACATAATATATATTTCGAAGTGTCTCCAACTCTGTAAGCAGTTACGTATATCTGCCCGTTTGAGTTTCTGATCCTCAGCTCGTCGCCCTTCTTCAGACCGTAGTCAAAAGCAAACTTTCTCCAATCATGTCCATACAAATATGTGATGGCATGCGTCTTGTAGACATACACCTCATAGACCGTGTAGGTGTTCATCAATTTTCCATTGCCATGCATAGTGAAAGACCCTTCATGCGGACACATCTGGTTAATCATTGGACGAAGTTCACAAGGTACAGTCTGCAGTGAAAATTGATACTAATGTAAGAAGCAGGAAGACTAAAAACAAGACTTTACTATATGTCAATTCATGCTAAACCACTGAGAATTCATACCTGTAACTCTGTGAAGGAGTTATTAGAAAGGTAGATAGAGCCATAGGAGTTGTTATATGCGGGGTATGTACATGGGCCCGCCATATTCCCGTAAGCTCGGCATCGGGATGGTGAAGCAAACATGGGAGGTACTACTGGTGCGTAGCGCTGAATGTAAGTGGAAGAATTAGGTTGTGTAAAGTGCATAGTTCAGAGCAATGCAAATGTTGACAAGCGAGTGCATAACACTATGTTACAAACTGAACGAGTCAAAATTTAGTGTATGATGAATATAAGCATGCTAATTTGGCGTTTCCGAATTCAAAAAGCATTAGACAGAGCCGGTGATAATATCAGACATAAATCATGGCATGTATATGTGGCTTAAGAAAATATACCCGAACCCTTGGATGGTTACGGCCCGGCTGGTCCTTGGACTTGAGCTTATATAAGCATCCAGAAGGTGGGGCTGACAGTACCTTGGTGGCAGCCTCTGCAGATGCCTCATCAGCAGCAGTTGCAATCCTTTTGACCAATGAAGGCTTAGCAGTTTCAGTCTGCATAGGAAAATTGAAGAGCAACAGACATCGACAGTGATATATAAAATGAATCTATGAGACACCGATGCATATAGTGCTGGATGTAAGTGGAAGAATAGGGTTGTGTGTGTTTCGAACTATTGGTAAGCATTAGACAAAGCCGGCAATAAACAGACAAATCAAATCATGTATGAGGATTAAGAAAATATACCCGCTTACTGAAAAGGATACCACCCAGATGGCCCGTGGCCTTGTGCTTGAGGAGGTTTTCAGAAGATGGTGGCGGCACCATCGTCTTCACAGCGAGCCTCATCGGGATCATTTTTTTCCATTTGAGTAGAGGCACGTAAGCTTCATCCTGCATATGAATAGCAACGGAACTCATCATTGATATTTAATAAATCTATGAGATAGACTGATGCAAATAGTGCGGGATGTAAGTGGAAGAATAGGGTTGTGCATAGACAACGAGTTGACAACAATGCGAGATGATTACAAAAGAAGCCAACGGAACTCAACAGGTTTATATACTTGGATGAGACAGATCGAAAAGTGAAAAATTAGTGCATGATGATTGTAAGCAAACGCAGTGTTTCTGAACTTTTGGTAAGCATTAGGCAAAGCCAACGATAATTAAACGAGATAATAATAAAATCATGTATGTGGATTAAGAAAATATACCAGATTCATTAAAAGGTCACCACCCAGCTGGCCCATGGCCTCGTGCTTGTAGAGATTTTCGGATGATGGTGCTGGCACCATCGTCCTCACAACAGCCTCATCAGCCTCATTTTGCATCCACTTGAGTAAAGGCGCACCAGTTTCAGCCTGCATAAGAATGGGAACAGATCTCAGCAGTGATATTGAATGACTGCGAGACAGATCGATGCATATAGTGCTTGGATGTAAGTGGAAGGGTATGGCTGTGTATGGACAACCGTTCACAACAATGCAAGGGTGTGTTCGGTTCTGAAACAGCGTGAAATGGAATGGAATGGTTCCATTTCAGAGGAATGGAATGGTTACATTTTTGTTCGGTTGGGAAAAGTGGAGAGCGGAACAGGTCGAGGTTAAACTAATCATTTGTCTCAAAATTGTAATTAGCAATTGTAAATGACATTTTAATCTCAAAGTCGTAATTAACAGCGCCTAATGGTGCTCTTTTAATCTAAAAATCGTAATTAACATCGTTTTTTGTTGGGTTAGGGGAACTGGAGAGTAGATGAACATTACTCGTATGATGATTGTAAGCAAACGAATTTGGTGTTTCTAAACTTTTGGCTTCGAGATCTTATGGGCTTCAACTCTAGCCTACCCCAACTTGTTTGGGACTGAAAGGCTTGGTTGTTGTTGTTGTTGTAAACTTTTGGCAAGCATTAGAAAAAAACGACAATAAACAGACAAAAATCAAGGCATGTTTTGTGGATTAAGAAAATATACCATATTCATTAAAAGATCACCACCCAGCTGGCGCGTGGCCTTGTGCTTGTAGAGGCATTTAGAAGATGGGGGCGGCATCAACATACTGGCAGCCTGATCAGCCGCAATTTTGATCTTCCTTTTGAGTAAAGGCCCTAAAGTTTCAGTCTGCATATGAATAGCAAAACAAAAGGCAGACCTCAGCAGTGATATTGAATTACTGTATGAGATAGACTGATCCATATAGTGGATGCTCTTAGCCTTTTGCACCATGAACACTAGTGATGGCGTGTAATACACACGTTCGTTGGGAACCCCAAGAGGAAGGTATGAAGCGCACAGCAGCAAGTTTTCCCTCAGTAAGAAACCAAGGTTTATCGAACCAGTAAGAGCCAAGAAGCACGTTGAAGGTTGATGGCGGCGGGATGTAGTGCGGCGCAACACCAGGGATTCCGGAGCCAACGTGGAACCTGCACAACACAACCAAAGTACTTTGCCCCAACGAAACAGTGAGGTTGTCAATCTCACCGAGCTTGTCTGTAACAAAGGATTAGATGTATAGTGTGGATGATGATTGTTTGCGAAGAACAGTAAAACAAGTATTGCAGCAGATTGTATTCAATGTAAAAGAATAGGACCGGGGTCCACAGTTCACTAGAGGTGTCTCTCCCATAAGATAAATAGCATGTTGGGTGAACAAATTACAGTCGGGCAATTGACAAATAGAGAGGGCATGACCATGCACATACATGATATGATGAGTATAGTGAGATTTAATTGGGCATTACGACAAAGTACATAGACCGCTATCCAGCATGCATCTATGCCTAAAAAGTCCACCTTCGAGGTTATCATCCGAACCCCTTCCAGTATTAAGTTGCAAACAACGGACAATTGCATTAAGTATGGTGCGTAATGTAATCAATAACTACATCTTCGGACATAGCATCAATGTTTTATCCCTAGTGGCAACAAGCACATCCACAACCTTAGAACTTTCCGTCACTGTCCCAGATTTAATGGAGGCATGAACCCACTATCGAGCATAAATACTCCCTCTTGGAGTTAAGAGTAAAAACTTGGCCAGAGCCTCTACTAATAACGGAGAGCATGCAAGATCATAAACAACACATAGGTAATAGATTGATAATCAACATAACATAGTATTCTCTATCCATCGGATCCCGACAAACACAACATATAGCATTACGGATAGATGATCTTGATCATGTTAGGCAGCTCACAAGATCCGACAATGAAGCACATAAGGAGAAGACGACCATCTAGCTACCGCTATGGACCCATAGTCTAGGGGTGAACTACTCACTCATCACTCCGGAGGCGACCATGGCGGTGAAGAGTCCTCCGGGAGATGATTCCCCTCTCCGGCGGGGTGTCGGAGGCGATCTCCTGAATCCCCCGAGATGGGATTGGCGGCGGCGGCGTCTCGATAAGGTTTTCCGTATCGTGGCTCTCGGTACTCGGGGGTTTCGCGATGAAGACTATATGTAGGCGGAAGGGCAGGTCGGGGGGCCACACGAGGGCCCCACACAACAGGCCGGCGCGGCCAAGGCTTGGGCCGCGCCGCCCTAGTGTGGCGCCACCTCGTGGCCCCACTTCGTAAGTCCTCCGGTCTTCCGGAAGCTTCGTGGAAAAATAGGCCCCCGGGCGTTGATTTCGTCCAATTCCGAGAATATTTCCTTACTAGGATTTCGAAACCAAAAACAGCAGAAAGACAGAATCGGCTCTTCGGCATCTCGTTAATAGGTTAGTGCCGGAAAATGCATAAATATGACATAAAGTATGCATAAAACATGTAGATATCATCAATAATGTGGCATGGAACATAAGAAATTATCGATACGTCGGAGACGTATCAGCATCCCCAAGCTTAGTTCTCGCTCGTCCCGAGCGAGTAAACGATAACTAAGATAATTTCTGGAGTGACATGCCATCATAACTTCGATCATACTATTGTAAGCATATGTAATGAATGCAGCGATCAAAACAATGGTAATGACATGAGTAAACAAATGAATCATAAAGCAAAGACTTTTCATGAATAGTACTTTCAAGACAAGCATCAATAAGTCTTGCATAAGAGTTAACTCATAAAGCAATAAATCAAAATAAAGGTATTGAAGCAACACAAAGGAAGATTGAGTTTCAGCGGTTGCTTTCAACTTATAACATGTATATCTCATGGATATTGTCAATGTAAAGTAATATAACAAGTGCAATATGCAAGTATGTAGGAATCAATGCACAGTTCACACAAGTGTTTGCTTCTTGAGGTGGAAAGAGATAGGTGAACTGACTCAACATAAAAGTAAAAGAAAGGCCCTTCGCAGAGGGAAGCATTGATTGCTATATTTGTGCTAGAGCTTTGGTTTTGAAAACAAGAAACAATTTTGTCAACGGTAGTAATAAAGCATATGTGTTATGTAAATTATATCTTACAAGTTGCAAGCCTCATGCATAGTGTACTAATAGTGCCCGCACCTTGTCCTAATTAGCTTGGATTACCGGGATTATCATCGCAATACACATGTTTTAACCAAGTGTCACAAAGGGGTACCTCTATGCCGCTCGTACAAAGGTCTAAGGAGAAAACTCGCATTTGGATTTCTCGCTTTTGATTATTCTCAACTTAGACATCCATACCGGGACAACATAGACAACAGATAATGGACTCCTCTTTAATGCATAAGCATGTAGCAACAATTAATGTTCTCATATGAGATTGAGGATATATGTCCAAAACTGAAACTTCCACCATGATTCATGGCTTTAGTTAGCGGCCCAATGTTCTTCTCTAACAGTATGCATGCTCTAACCATTAAATGAGTGGTAAATCTCCCTTACTTCAGACAAGACGGACATGCATAGCAACTCACATGATATTCAACAAAGAGTAGTTGATGGCGTCCCCAGGAACATGGTTATCGCACAGCAAACAACTTAATAAGAGATAAAATGCATAAGTACATATTCAATACCACAATAGTTTTTAAGCTATTTGTCCCATGAGCTATATATTGCAAAGGTAAAGAATGGAAATTTTGAAGGTAGCACTCAAGAAATTTTACTTTGGAATGGCGGAGAAATACCATGCAGTAGGTAGGTATGGTGGACACAAATGGCATAGTGGTTGGCTCAAGGATTTGGATGCATGAGAAATATTCCCTCTCGATACAAGGTTTAGGCTAGCAAAGTTATTTGGAACAAACACAAGGATGAACCGGTGCAGCAAAACTCACATAAAAGACATATTGTAAACATTATAAGACTCTACACCGTCTTCCTTGTTGTTCAAACTCAATACTAGAAATTATCTAGACTTTAGAGAGACCAATTATGCAAACCAAATTTTAGCAAGCTCTATGTATTTCTTCATTAATAGGTGCAACGTATATGATGCAAGAGCTTAAACATGAGCACAACAATTGCCAAATATCAAATTATTCAAGACATTTTAGAATTACTACATGTAGCATTTCCCGATTCCAACCATATAACAATTTAACGAAGAAGATTCAACCTTCGCCATGAATACTATGAGTAAAGCCTAAGGACTTGTCCATATGCAACAGCGGAGCGTGTCTCTCTCCCACACAATGAATGCTAGGATCCATTTTATTCAAACAAAAACAAAAACAAAAACAAACCGACGCTCCAAGCAAAGCACATAAGATGTGATGGAATAA
>NC_061509.1:174248937-174378035 GCF_022539505.1 Lolium rigidum | reverse complement strand
CCATTTGATCTATTGTGGACCCCACGTACTAAATGGGCCGACCGATAGCGGGAAAGTGGGACCCACATGCTAATTGGGCTAGGCCCAATAACTTCTTGGGCCGGCCCACTTGCTTTAAGGTGGACCCCATTTGTTAAATGGGTAGGCCCGATTACGGGAAAGTGGGTCCCACATGTCTTGTGGGCCGGCCCTTTGCCTGTTGACGGGTCAAACAAGTGCATTCGGCCGGCCCACATGCTTAGTGGGCCGGCCCATTAATGTTTTGACCGATCAACCTTAGAGAGTTAGGCCCGGCCCACGTAACTAATGGACCGGCCCGGCTATATAGTTGACCTATCAAACTAAGTCGAGTTGGCCGGCCCATAAACTTAATGGGCCGGCCCGCTTAAGACGTGGCGAGCCTCGTGTGGTCCTACCATCTACCACGGGGTTTCAGTGCCGGTTAACGCCGTCTTGCACCGGTTAGCGGCGTACTGCCACGTGTCGGCTTGCATGACGTCGGCGATCAACGGGCTCCGGAACACTTGGGCAACGGTCCGATTTTCCGTGGTGGAAGGGCGCCCAGCGCGACGGACCAAAAAAGCGTGGTAGGACTTTGCACGACGCAGTTTCGATCACAGAACCCATATCGTCGGGTTAGGCCCATAGGCGACGAAAAATACCCCTTAGCGGACGATTTTGAGACGTTGTCTATCAGAACTTTTCTTGTAGTGCAGGAGGGATTGGTCAGTCACGGAAGGTGAACTGAATGCATACATAGAGGGAGATGGCTATCATGCAGGGGACGGCATAGAGGTGACCGAGGAACACCTCGACTTATCATCCGATGCAGCAAGTTCTTCGCATCAACATGTTGGGCATGGGGATCCTTCACCCTTTTCTTCTGCACCGGGACCTTATTATGACTACGCCATGTATGATCCACCGGCGTGGAATCCTGACCCTCGCTGGGGTTGATCTCCACTTAGGCCAAAAGCCTAAGCTTAGGGGGAGGTATACCGGCATCACTCATTCTTTGCATATTATGGTTGCTGGATACTTGTATATACTTGTTTAGCTTCTTAGAGTGGTTTTCTAATAAGAGAGAGATGATATTTGGGGAAGTGCTGCCTGAAAAACAGATTCTGGACTGATACCAAAAAAATTCTCAAAAACAGCCAGAACGTTATTTCGCAAAGCCAATTTTTGTGCATGTTCCCCAGGTTGTTATCTAACTTTCATTCGTTGAACACTTTTCGAGCTGGGCAGCGGAAGAATTTCTTAAAAATCGATTACTGTACTGCTGTCAAGTTTGGCAGATTTCTGCTACTTTGTGTTTATGTGACTCTTCTAGTTTTCATTTTCTTGTTTTTGCTTTGTTTCTTTCCTAAAACACAAAAAGATCAAAAATATTTCTGTTTTCTCTCTTTACCATTTGTTTATTTTGGTTTCTTGCTTTCATTTTTGCTTTATTTGCTATCGTTGGTTTGCTATAAGAAAATCCAAAAAGATTTTGCTTTGTTTGCTTGTTTCCTTTTGTTCTTGTTTCCAATTCGAAAACACCAAAAATATTTGCTGTTCTTCTTTGGTTTTGTAAAGTTCATTTTGGGGTTCAATGGTCTTCGGTGGTTGGAGCTTGGTTTTCACTCCATATTATTCAAGCTACACAAGTGAAAAGGCAATAATGACGATCTACAACAATCCGATTGTGGTGAGAGGCTGGTATGAACTCTATTTGTTTTCATTTTTGTACATATACTCATCCATGTGAGCATGCTTAGTTGGTTCATGTGAGGTATATGTCATTTAAGAGAGTCTAGTAGTTCATGATCTCTCATGATTAGCTCCAATTTATTAATATGAGTAGCGTGTCATAAATATTTGCTTGCATTGCTTTATTCATAGATAGATATGACATTGTGGTATCCTCCTCTGAATAATTCACTTGAATCAACTTGGCACATGCTCACGCATGCATATGACTGAACAAAACTCAATTAAGCCTCGATGATTTACTTTACCTCAGAGTTCTTGTATCACTTTTATGCCTCCGTTAATTTATTTTGTCGCAAGCATGATTATGACAGTTCATTGCTCTCTTGATTGTCGCTTCCCGAGTCTATTGCTAGCCTTCACTTGTACTCGAGCGGGAACGCTGCTCGTGCTTCCAAACCCCGAAAACCAAGTTATTCCAAAGTGTCCACCATAAATACCTATGCATGGCATTTCAAACCATTCCAAGTAAATTCTCATGTGCTACCTTTAAAACCTTCAAAATGCTTCTCAATTTTTGTTAATGTTTTATAGCTCATGATGAAGTATGTGGTGTTTATCTTTCAATCTTGTCATTTACTCCTGACAGACTTTCATAATGGACTAGTGGCACATCCGCTTATCCAATAATTTTGCAAAAGAGCTGGCAATGGGGTTCCCAGCCCCAATTAATCAACTTTCATTAATAATTCTCTTCACATGCTTTGCCCTGATTTATCAGTAAGCAACTTAACTTGCAAATAGACACTCCTCCATGGTATGAGAATGTTGGAAGGCACCCGAGGATTCGGTTAGCCATGGCTTGTGTAAGCAAAAGTTGGGGGGAGTGTCATCCATAATGAAATTAAAATACATGTGTAAACAAAAGAGAATAGGGATGATCTACCTTGCTGGTAGAGATAACGTCCTTCATGGGAGCCGCTCTTGGAAGTCTGGTTGACGAGGTAGTTGGAGTACCCATTACCATTCGTTGACAACAACAAACACCTCTCAAAACCATTTTACTTCTGTCTTTAGAAAAATGAAAAGCTCTAGTACATGTTAATCCCTGCTTCCCTCTGCGAAGGGTCAATCTTTTACTTTTATGTTGAGTCACCATCCTTTCTTTGAGCACCTTCTTGAGAGCACAACTGTCATTCTTAGTTTAATATGCTTGTCCCAAAATATGATTAGCTGTGGTATAACTTTGATGCTTTTATCTTTGATAATCGCTATTTCCATTCTTTCCATGAACTTCAAAGGTGCTCGAGCATTTATGTTTTGCTGTACAAATACGGGCAAGCGAGATACCACTTTATCATATCCTTTTATGAACATTGCAATCCTGCTGATAGACATGATTCATGATGCTTATTGTTAATTTGTTGGTACCTTTTCCATGATTGACATAGCTATTGGATGATTTTATTTGCATGTACCCTATTATGAATTGCTTAAGTACTTGCCATATCATGAGAATATTTACATCATATGAACAAATGTGTTCGTGAAAGTTCTTTTATCGCACTCAGTTTGTTAACTGAATTGCTTGAGGACAAGAAATAAGCTAAGCTTGGGGGAGTTGATACGTCCAAAACGTATCTACTTTCCCGAACACTTTTGCTATTGTTTTGCCTCTAATTTGGGTATTTTGGATACAACTAACACGGACTAACGCTGTTTTCAGCGAATTGCTCGGTGTCTCGTTTTTGTGCGAAATCCAACTTTCAGGAAAATCCCCGGAATTTATGTCGAAGGTCTTATTTTTCCGGAAGAATTACGGAGCCGTAAGGGCAAGCCGGTGGAGGCCCGAGGCCCCCACACACCAGGCCGGCGCGGCCCAGGAGGGGGGCGCGCCGCCCTACTGTGCGGCCGCCTCGGCTGGCCTCTGACGCCCCTCTCTGGACTACTTAAGGGTTTCGATCTAAAAACGCGAGACGAGAAGTCGAAGTCGCCAGAAACCATCCAGTATGCCACCACCGTCGCGAAACTCCGTCTCGGGACCAGAAACTCCGTTCTGGCACCTCGCCGGGACAGGGAATTGGAGGAGATCATCGCCATCATCACCACCGACGCCTCTCCATCGACCAGCCATGTTTCCCCCATCCATGTGTGAGTAATTCCCCCGCTGTAGGCTGAAGGGGATGGTAGGGATTGGATGAGATTGGTCATGTAATAGCATAAGATTGTTAGGGCATAGTGCCTAGTGTCCGTAATTGGTACTTTTATGATATTGTTGCAACTTGTTATGCTTAATGCTTGTCACTAGGGCCCGAGTGCCATGATCTCAGATCCGAACACGTTATTGTTTCATGATGATATGCATTGTTTTATGATCTTACCTGCAAGTTGTATACACGTATTGTTGTCCGGAACCCGAGGCCCCAAAGTGACAGAAATTGGGACAACCGAAGGGGAAGGCGGTGATATGAGGATAACATGTGTTCACGGAGTGTTAATGCTTTGCTCTGGTGCTCTATTAAAAGGAGTACCTTAATTTCCAGTAGATTCCCTAGAGGCCCGGCTGCCACCGGCTGGTAGGACAAAAGATGTTGTGTAAGTTTCTCATTGCGAGCATGTACGACTATATATGGAACACATGTCTATTGATTGATTAGTACTTGGATACCGCTTTATTATTATCTGCAAATGCCCTACCTTGATTGTTACATGAGTTTCTCTCATCCATGCAACGCCCGTCATCCATCCCTGTGCCTACAGTATTTTAATCCTGCTCGTTTACTATAATCACTACCGCTGTCTTTGTTACTCTCGCTTCGTTATTTCACTACTCGCTATCGCTATAAAATTGTTACTACTCGATAAACTCTTGCGAGCAAGTCTGTTTCCAGTGCGACTGAATTGACAACTCCGCTGTTAAGGCTTTCAAGTATTCTTTGTCTCCCCTTGTGTCGAATCAATAAATTGGGTTTTACTTCCCGCGAAGACTGTTGTGATCCCCTATACTTGTGGGTCATCAAGTACCCAAAAATGGGGAGGTCTGACCAGTAGACAAGAATTGGAGAAGAAGAGGAGAGGAGAGGGGTGAAGGAGACGTGTACCTGGAGCAGAAGCACCACGGGCGCAACCATGGTGGCACGGCGGCA
Source organism: Lolium rigidum (assembly GCF_022539505.1). NCBI lineage: Eukaryota > Viridiplantae > Streptophyta > Magnoliopsida > Poales > Poaceae > Lolium > Lolium rigidum. Next base: position 174,373,197 of record NC_061509.1, on the reverse strand, counting down.
TAGCCTGGCCACGGCAACGCCAAGCCGCGGCCAAGCCAGGGCTCCGCCGGGTACAGGAGCTCAAGCGCAGCACCGGCGAGGCGCACCGCATCACCTTGGCATCCAGGAACGTTGGCGTGAGGCGAATCACCGCACGCACCGCACGAACCCTAGGTGCAATAGGGTTGGGGTGAGCAGAGGAGGCCACCATCTTCAGATCGACGCGGACCAGAAGGTGCGCCATCGAGAGGCGGAGCGTTTGCGACCAACCACGCCGCCAGGAACCACTGGAGATGTCCGTGGAAAGCCGGCGACGACGCTGGCGACTCGGCGTCGAGAGAGAGGCAGAGAGATTAGGGTTAGGTCGAGGAGGAGTGGACATGAGCGAGTGGCCGGGTTGGGCCGAGCCCAATAGGCTGGTCCAACCAAACCACTTGGTCGGTCTGACTAGTGTTCCCGAGGGGCAAAATGGTCATTTGACCATGGAAATTATTCCAAATTTGGAAATAAATCCAAAAACCCTAGAAAAACTCAAATATATATATATAGACCACTTAAAATTTTGTGATCTATTCAAAACAAGTACTTTATTTGTAAATTGACCGAAGACTAAAAATGAGTGCGATGAATTATTGCCAAGAAAATTGGATAAAGAAATTCTAAGCCTTTAAAATAATTAAAAGGAGAATTTAATCCACAATTTATTCTAATATTTGAATCAAAGAAAATAAATATTTTCTTTGAATAAATATCTTATTAAAAATAACAAAAGATTATTTTAAATACCTCTTAAGGAGTATTTATAAATCGTGCTTATTCTCCAACTCTAATATTAAATAAATATCAACGGGGAGGGGAAACAACCCTAAAAATCTAAAGAATGCATATTTGGGTCTTTAACCATTGCCCTTATCGGACAATGATGCTATCTTTTAGAAACAGAGGACCAGGGTCAGCCCAAACAATCCAAATGCACTACCTTGCAGTCATCAGGCAAGTTCATCGCTTGCTCATGTCACTTTGAGTATTTTTATCAAATTACTTGCAAAGTACTATACTTATCACTCTTGCATGAAAAGAAAAAAAAATACTATTTTTCATAATTATGAATATGACTATGTGGTGGGCAATGAAACCATGGTATGAGTATGGTGGAGGTTCCATTGCAATGGGTTTATATCCATCTAGGATTAACAACAAATGTCGTCTAGTGATTCTTGTGTCGTAAGACTCATGTTAACCATAAGATCTGGAGTGGGACAGAGTAGTCAGTTGTATTTCTTACTTTCGCACATCAACGGATGCGCTTACCGTAGCAGTTGTATCCCGAGGGAACAACCGGAGGGGTGGGAAACCTTTAGTCCCCACAGTAATGCGGTCTAGATGGGTTGCAGAAGGCCGGCGAAGGTATCGAGGTCGGATGATACCCAATGGAGTATGCTGACCGGCGGGGATATTAGTCGAGGTCAGATGACATCCAAAGGATATGCTGACCGGCGAGGACCCAAGGTCGGAACTGCAACAAAGGGTGGGTGTGCGGGGTCACGGAGAAATGCAATGATTGGCTAGGACCTTATACCGGGCCTCACACCACGGAAGTGTGGACGGAAAGCTGCCCGGTTGGCACCAAGGTTAAGATCTCTTATGGGTAAAGCAACACACCTCTGCAGAGTGTATCGAATCGTGACCTGTCACTACATGTTCCAGGTTTTGGAACTGCAAACACGGCTGGAAAGGAACTCCATGAAGTTCTAGACACCCGGTGAAGGCTGACGGACATAGCTCTTCAGAATAAAAACAACCTTTTGAAGAAATGCTTACAAAAACTTGCATTGGCCTATGACTTTCTGGTCTAGTGCCGTAGCTAGTGCATAAAATACCTCTTTCCTATAGTTAACTTGTTGAGTACACTCGTATTCATCCCTCTTATAATCTCCTGTTTAGATTGTCTGAACCACTTGGAGGAGGCCAATGATAGATTTGAAGGAGCAGATGGGATCTGCTATGAAGAACCAGATCTATCCGGAGGGGTAGAAGGAGTGGATTACCTGGTCGTTTACGGAACCGGGGAGGTTCCAGAAGAGAACACCGGCTAGGCAGCACCAATAGCAGTAGTCGAGCAGCATCGAACTCTATAGTATTTAGCTGCTCGAGTAGTCATGGCACTTAGCTTGCTATGACCCTTAGTTTATAAGTTTAGTAGGGTTCACCTAGAACCATTGAGTTATCCTCTCAGGACCCAGGAGGAGCTCCAATATGATGTACATATATTGCTTGTAATATTAAGTGAGTGAAACAAAGACCCGCTATGTTTCTGTTGTATCACTCTGAGGGGTGTAATATTTGCGGAATCGTACTTCGCACATGTTATGTCAACGACTGGCATACTACAACATGCAATGGTATGCAGGATCACCACAGTTGGTATCAAAGCAAAAGCTTTGACCTTAGGTTGGAACCTAGTTAATGGCAGAACATGTAGGAGTCAAATAGAAGTAGTAAGGATTCTCTAAAAATATGATGTCTATTCACTTGAGAATAATACATTCATATCTTTTACTGTGACAATTCTTTATTATTATTATTATTATGATGCATTATTACTAATACCATATTATTTCTTATCTATAGCAATTGACCATGCCATACCCGGCTGGAACCAAACCCAAACATTTGATACCTTCCCTACTTTGTATTCCACTGAAAAGGCAGGCTTTCTAATAAAAAAAATCTTCATCCTTCCTATTAGTAATTTTGGGTCTGAGCGTTGGATGCTTTTTTTTGACTCTTCGCATTCGCTCTGAACCATTGGAAAGCGAGCCTGTTATTGCCAGTTCACGTTTAGGGACAAAAACGTTAAGGTGAAGGAATCTAGTCTGGATGACTATGATGGAGGACTTGCGGACATACTTCGTGCTATGTTGCTCGAATTGGGGTGTGATCCTCAAATCCGAGTGATGAAGTACATGTACTAGCAAAATGCAGAGTTGGACTCCAATTACCTGCAGAATTAGGGATGAGCCCAGTAATTCCTGCAGGAGAGGCAAGAACCATTAGGACATCCTACCATATAGCTATCCTAAAAGCCATCACTGAGGTACGCGAGCATAAGACAAACGATCTTATGGACTCGGATGTCTACGCGCGCTTCTATTCCTGTAGACAGTGTTGGGCCTCCAAGAGCAGAGGTTTGTAGAACAGCAGCAAGTTTCCCTTAAGTGGATCACCCAAGGTTTATCGAACTCAGGGAGGAAGAGGTCAAAGATATCCCTCTCAAGCAACCCTGCAATCACGATACAAGAAGTCTCTTGTGTCCCCAACACACCTAATACACTTGTCAGATGTATAGGTGCACTAGTTCGGCGAAGAGATAGTGAAATACAAGTGGTATAGATGATGGTAATATTGTAGGAAGTAAAGATGCGATAGAAACAGTAAACAAGCGGTGCCGTAAAATAGCTTGTCGGCGTGGGAAGCAATTCTCCGTGGTGTAACTTATTCGGAAACAAGGCCTAGGGATCATACTTTCACTAGTGGACACTCTCAACATTGATCACATAACTGAATAAACAAATACTACTTTCTCTACACTCTCTTGTTGGATGACAAACACCATTCATTGTGTAGGGCTACAAGAGCACCTCAATGCTGGAGTTAACAAGTTCCACAACATTCGATGTTCATATTTAAATAACCTTAGAGTGCATAATAAATCATTGCAATTATACCGAGAACTAACATAGCGCACACACTGTCACAATTACACTATGAAAGGGGGAATAGATCACATCAATACTATCATAGTAATAGTTAACTCCATAATCTACAAGAGATCACAATCATAACCTACGCCAAGTACTACATGATGCACACACTGTCACCATTACATCACGAAGGAGGAATAGACTACTTTAATAACATCACTAGAGTAGCACATAGATGATATTCAACTAGATCACAAAGCTCATGATCACATAAAGATCACATGGGAGAGAGAGATGAACCACATAGCTACCGGTACAGCCCTTAGCCTCGAGGGGGAACTACTCCCTCCTCATCATAGGAGACAGCAGCGGCGATGAAGATGGCGATGGAGTCGATGGAGATGCCTTCCGGGGGCACTTCCCCGTCCCGGCGGTGTGCCGGAACAGAGAATTTTGTCCCCCGAATCTTGGCTTCGCGATGGCGGCGGCTCTGGAAGGTTTCTCGTACCGTGGCTTATTCCTTTAGGGTTTTCGCGACGGAGTCCTTAAGTAGGCGGAAGGGCAGCCTCGGAGGGGCCCTGGTGGGGCCACACAATAGGGGGGCGCACCCCACCCCTTGGTCGCGCCGCCCTGGCGTGTGGGTCCCCTGGCTCCCCTCTGGTCTCTCTCCGGTGTTCTGGAAGCTTCGTGGAAAAATAAGATACTGGGCGTTGATTTCGTCCAATTCCGAGAATATTTCCTTACTAGGATTTCTGAAACCAAAAATAGCGAGAAAACGAGAACCGGCACTTCGGCATCTCGTCAATAGGTTAGTTCCGGAAAACGCATAAAATCATCATAAAGTGTGAACAAAACATGTAGGTATTTTCATAAAACTAGCATGGAACATAAGAAATTATAGATACGTTTGAGACGTCTCAAGCATCCCCAAGCTTAGTTCCTACTCGCCCTCGAGTAGGTAAACGATAACAAGGATAATTTCTTAAGTGACATGCTACCAACGTGATCTTGATCAAACTATTGTAAAGCATATGAGATGAATGAAGTGATTCAAAGCAATGGTAAAGACAATGATTAAACAACTGAATCATATAGCAAAGACTTTTCATGAATAGTACTTTCAAGACAAGCATCAATAAGTCTTGCATAAGAGTTAACTCATAAAGCAATAGATTCAAAGTAGAAGGCATTGAAGCAACACAAAGGATGATTAAGTTTCAGCAATTGCTTTCAACTTGTAACATGTATATCTCATGGATAATTGTCAACATAAAGCAATATAACAAGTGCAATAGGTAAACATGTAAGAATCAATGCACACGAGTTGACACAAGTGTTTGCTTCTAAGATAGAAAGAAGTGGGTAAACTGACTCAACATAAAGTAAAAGAATGGCCCTTCGCAGAGGGAAGCATGGATTACTATATTTGTGCTAGAGCTTTTATTTCGAAAACATAGAAACAATTTTGTCAACGGTAGTAATAAGTCATATGTGTTATGTATAAGACATCCTATAAGTTGCAAGCCTCATGCATAGAATACTAATAGTGCCCGCACCTTGTCCTAATTAGCTTGGATTAACACGAATTATCATTGCATAACATATGTTTCAACCAAGTGTCACAAAGGGGTACTTCTATGCCGCCTGTACAGAGGTCTAAGGAGAAAGTTCGCATTGGATTTCTCGCTTTTGATTATTCTCAACTTAGACATCCATACCGGGACAACATAGACAACAGATAATGGACTCCTCTTTAATGCTTAAGCATTTAACAACAGATAAAATTCTCATAAGAGATTGAGGATTTGTGTCCAAACTGAAACTTCCACCATGATTCATGGCTTTAGTTAGCGGCCCAATGTTCTTCTCTAACAATATGCATACTCAAACCATTTGATCATGAAAATCACCCTTACTTCAGACAAGACGAACATGCATAGCAACTCACATGATATTCAACAAGGGTAAAAGTTGATGGCGTCCCCAGAAACATGGTTACCACTCAACAAGCAACTTATTAAGAAATAAGACACATAAGTACATATTCTTCACCACAATAGTTTTTAAGGCTATTTTCCCATGAGCTATGTATTGTAAAGGCAAAAAATAGAAGTTTAAAGGTAGCACTCAAGTAATGTACTTTGGAATGGCAGAGAAATACCATGTGATAGGTAGGTATGGTGGACACAAATGGCATAGTTTTTGGCTCAAGGATTTGGATGCACGAGAAGAATCCCTCTCAATAGAAGGCTAGGCTAGCAAGGTTGTTTGAAGCAAACTCAAGTATAAATGGTGCAGCAAGACTCACATATGAACATATTGTAAGTATTATAAGACTTTACATCGTCTCCTTGTTGTTCAAACACCTCAACTAGAAAATATCTAGACTCTAGAGACCAATCATGCAAACCAAATTTTAACAAGCTCTATGTAGTTCTTCATTAATAGTTGCAAGGTACATGATGCAAGAGCTTAAACATGATCTATATGAGCACAACAATTGCCAAGTATCAAATTATTCAAGACATTATACCATTTACCACATGAAGCATTTTCCGTTTCCAACCATATATCAATGAACGAAGTAGTTCAACCTTCGCAATGAACATTAAGAATAAAGCTAAGAACACATGTGTTCATATGCAACAGCGGAGCGTGTCTCTCTCCCACTCAAAGAATGCTAGGATCCGATTTTATTCAAACAAAACAAAAATAAAAACAAACAGACGCTCCAAGCAAAGCACATAAGATGTGACTGAATAAAAATATAGTTTCACTAGAGGTGACCTGATAAGTTGTCGATGAAGAAGGGGATGCCTTGGGCATCCCCAAGCTTAGATGCTTGAGTCTTCTTAAAATATGCAGGGATGAACCACGGGGGCATCCCCAAGCTTAGACTTTTCACTCTTCTTGATCATATATCATCCTCCTCTCTTGACCCTTGAAAACTTCCTCCACACCAAACTCGAAACAAACTCATTAGAGGGTTAGTGCATAATCAAAAATTCACATGTTCAGAGGTAACACAATCATTCTTAACACTTCTGGACATTGCCCAAAGCTACTGGAAGTCAATGGAACAAAGAAATCCATCCAACACGGCAAAAGAGGCAATGCGAAATAAAAGACAAAATCTGTCAAAACAGAACAGTCCGTAAAGACGGATTTTTTAGAGGCACTGGACTTGCTCAGATGAAAATGCTCAAATTGAATGAAAGTTGCGTACATATCTGAGGATCACGCACGTAAATTGGCAGATTTTTCTGAGTTACCTACGAGAGAACCCTGCCCAAATTCGTGACAAGAAGAAATCTGTTTCGTGCAAGAATCCAAATCTAGTATCAACCCTACTATCAAAGACTTTACTTGGCACAACAATGCAATAAAATAAAGATAAGGAGAGGTTGCTACAGTAGTAACAACTTCCAAGACTCAAATATAAAACAAAAGTACCGTAGTAAAATAAACACATGGGTTATCTCCCAAGAAGTGCTTTCTTTATAGCCATTAAGATGGGCTCAGTAATTTCAATGATGCACTCGCAAGAAATAGGAGTTGAAGAAAAAGAGAGCATCAAAAGCAAGTATGAAACAAATTTTAAGCCTAACCCACTTCCTATGAAAAGGAATCTTTTAAATAAACAAATTCATGAAGCATAATGCAACAAGCATAGAAAGATAAAACAAGTGTAACTTCAAGATTTTCAGCCAAAAGAGAAGTGTTTTAGTAACACGAAAATTTCTACAACCATATTTTCCTCTCTCATAAAGATTTTCAGTAGCATCATGAACAAACTCAACAATATATCCATCACTTAAAACATTCTTATCATGGTTCATGTGCATAAAAGTATTACTCTCCACATAAGCATAATCAATTTTATTAGTTGTAGTGGGAGCAAATTCAACAAAGTAGCTATCATTATTATTCTCATCAAGTGTAGGAGGCATAGTATAATCATAATAAAATTTACTCTCCATAGTAGGCGGCACCAAAAGACCACTATCATTATAATCATCATAAATAGGAGGCAAAGTATCATCAAAGAAAATTTTCTCCTCAATGCTTGGGGGACTAAAAAGATCATTTTCATCAAAACCAGCTTCCCCAAGCTTAGAATTTTACATATCATTAGCAACAATGGTGTTCAAAGCGTTCATACTAATATCATTGCTACTAGCATGCAAATAAGATTCTATAGGTTTTTTAATTTTCGCATCAAACCATCCATGTCTTAACTCAGGAAATAGAATAAAAAGCTCATTGTTATTTTCCATTATGCCTTACTAGTGTAAAACAAGAAACCAAAAGATGCAATTGCAGGATCTAAAGGAAATAGCTTCGAGCACTTACAATGGCACCAGAAAATAACTTAGTTACCTGGGACCGGAGTATGAGTGCCTTTTACCTTTCCTCCCGGGCAACGGCGCCAGAAAAGTGCTTGATGTCTACGCACGCTTCTATTCCTGTAGACAGTGTTGGGCCTCCAAGAGCGAGAGGTTTGTAGAACGAGCAGCAAGTTTCCCTTAAGTGGATCACCCAAGGTTTATCGAACTCAGGGAGGAAGAGGTCAAAGATATCCCTCTCAAGCAACCCTACAATCATGATACAAGAAGTCTCTTGTGTCCCCAACACACCTAATACACTTGTCAGATGTATAGGTGCACTAGTTCGGCGAAGAGATAGTGAAATACAAGTGGTATAGATGATGGTAATATTGTAGGAAGTAAAGATGCAGTAAAACGATAAAACAAGCGGTGCCAGAAAATAGCTTGCTGGCATGGGAAGCAATTCTCTGTGGTGTGACTTATTCGGAAACAAGGCCTAGGGATCATACTTTCACTAGTGGACACTCTCAACATTGATCACATAACTGAATAAACAAATACTACTTTCTCTACACTCTCTTGTTGGATGACAAACACCATTCATTGTGTAGGGCTACAAGAGCACCTCAATGCCGGAGTTAACAAGCTCCACAACATTCGATGTTCATATTTAAATAACCTTAGAGTGCATAATAGATCATTGCAATTATACCGAGAACTAACATAGCGCACACACTGTCACCATTACACTATGAAAGGGGGAATAGATCACATCAATACTATCATAGTAATAGTTAACTCCATAATCTACAAGAGATCACAATCATAACCTACGCCAAGTACTACATGATGCACACACTGTCACAATTACATCATGAAGGAGGAATAGACTACTTTAATAACATCACTAGAGTAGCACATAGATGATATTCAACTAGATCACAAAGCTCATGATCACATAAAGATCACATGGGAGAGAGAGATGAACCACATAGCTACCGGTACAGCCCTTAGCCTCGAGGGAGAACTACTCCCTCCTCATCATAGGAGACAGCAGCGGCGATGAAGATGGCGATGGAGTCGATGGAGATGCCTTCCGGGGACACTTCCCCGTCCCGGCGGCGTGCCGGAACAGAGAATTCTGTCCCCCGAATCTTGGCTTCGCGATGGCAGCGGCTCTGGAAGGTTTCTCGTACTGTGGCTTATTCCTTTAGGGTTTTCGCGACGGAGTCCTTAAGTAGGCGGAAGGGCAGCCTCAGAGGGGCCCTGGTGGGGCCACACAATAGGGGGGGCACCCCACCCCTTGGCCGCGCCGCCCGGCGTGTGGGGCCCCCCGGCTCCCCTCCGGTCTCTCTCCGGTGTTCGGAAGCTTCGTGGAAAAATAAGATACCGGGCGTTGATTTCGTCCAATTCCGAGAATATTTCCTTACTAGGATTTCCGAAACCAAAAACAGCAGAAAACGAGAACCGGCACTTCGGCATCTTGTCAATAGGTTAGTTCCGGAAAACGCATAAAATCATCATAAAGTGTGAACAAAACATGTAGGTATTGTCATAAAACTAGCATGGAACATAAGAAATTATAGATACGTTTGAGACGTATCAGGCTCCGAGTTTGCCCATATTCCACATATAGAGGAGGATGAAGATCCTACACTAAGCCATTTAAAAAAATTGCCAAAAATAAACCTGCAGAAGCAGCCAAATATATGGACAACTGTAGGAACCTTTTAACCTTGTTCTTTTAGTTGAATCGCCATCTGGCGGGTGCAATTGATAATATGTTGGATGAGTTTACTGAGCCCAAAGAAGAATCCAAGGGCAAGGAACCTATGGAGAGTGAACCTCGTACACCAGTAGAATACACCAGTATATTCTACTGGTGATTACATAGACATAGATGCCCCTGAACCAGAACCAACCCCACCAACACCCAGATATTTTTCTAGTAGCTCCTATGGAGGCTATGAGGGAGGAGATGAATCCGGAACACCCGACGCTCAGTTACCCCAATAGAAAACTCCACAGGTTGGCATTGTGAACCATTCATGGGTACTGAGTCGGATCCTGTTAGATGTGACCCGGAGATAGACCAAGATGCCATAGATCAATACCGTAACTTTCACTATGGTGTGGGAGATTATCAGGAGAATCCCATAGTGATTGAGTCAGGTTCCGAAGAAGGGAAGGCACGTAAGGTGAACAAGGGGGAATGTTCCGGAAGTAGGGGAAGGCGAGGACCTTTCGATATGAACACTTCCGAATACACCGGAAATGTGTTTGTCGAGGAGGTGGAGTATCCCACAGGGGATGCATATGCATCGTTGGATAATTATTTCATGATGACATAGTTCTCCCTGGGATCTTCTTCAGACTCTGACTATCAGCCGATTGGAAGGCCATATGTTCCAGACACTATCATGAGGACTACTCGTTCAACCGGATGGGTGCCTGGAATGTACCAGGAACAAATCTACGTGTAGTGGACCACCAACGGAGGCGAAAATGCAATAATAATGTACCATATGTATTGTAGTGTGTATTAGTTAAGTAAGTTTGTAATTTACATACAATAAGTGAGTTTGCATACTCACACTGCTTATGGGTATTGTAAAACTACTTGTTTATGTATAAATAAGGTATATGTTTTTGTGATTTGGATTTGCTTCTTGATTTCCATTGCGTGACTAGTTCTGTGCACAAAGTTGAGCTCAGAAAACTTGTGCATGGAGTAACTATGAGTACCGCTTTGTGTAACAGTGCTAGGGGGTGATGTTGGTACCGACTGGAGAGGAGAGCGAGGCTCAGCGCCTCGAGCGAGAGGCGAAACAGAAGGAAGAAGCTGATGCAGCGGCAGGAGCACAGTTTCCACCACCACCTCCAATGACGTAGCAGAACTTCGTGCAATATATGCAAATGATGGAGGAGTGACAGCGTGTCACATTGGAGCAGCAGAATAAGTTCTTTCAAGAACTCCTGCAGCAGATTAGGGTAGAAAGGCCAGAAAACCAAGAAGTGACTTTGTCAAACTTCCAGAACACAAAAACTATATCCTTTGCATACGCACCAGAACCAATGGATGCTGAGGACTGGTTAATGGACACTGAAAGGAAACTCAAAACTGTTGGATGCACCGATGAGGAGAAGGTGAGATATGCAACACATCTTCTGTGTGGACCCGCCGCATCCTAGTGGGACAATATAGTGGCAGTACACCCAACAGGAAGAGTGTTCACCTTGGAGGAGTTCAAGAGGAAGTTCAGGGAATCCAATGTTCCTGAAAGTGTAATGGAGCTGGAGCGTAGGGAGTTTGAGAACTTGGAACAGAAAGACTAGACCATCATGACATATGTCATAGAGTTCTTAGGGTTATCCCGATACGCAGCAGATGAAGTGAGTACGGAGGATAAGAGGAAGAAGAGATTCATGAGAGGACTGAATCCATCCTTCAAGATGCAACTCAGAATGTAGGCAACAAAGTTCCAGGAGTTGGTTGATGCATAGATTACAATGGAAGATGATTTCAAGCAAGTCCAGGAGGAACGACGCAAGAAGGGTAAGTTTGAAATGAAGAAGTTCGTTAGCAACAAACCCAATACCAACTTAACCTTTAAGCCTAGATACAATCCCAGTGGCAATAGGCAGACCTCAGGATCACAGTACATGGCCAATATCATCTGCCATAGCTGTGGAAGTAAGGGACATTACTTGAAGGATTGCCGAAGGCCAAAAATAATCTGTTTTGGTTGTCGCAAGGAAGGGCATATTCTTAAGGACTTCCCGAGTAGGAAAGATGGTGGAGGGAAGTCAGGAGGAGGAGGTAGTAGGAATGGGAATTCTGGAGGGAACTAGAAGAACAAGAAACCCTTCGGAAAGCTAAACTGTACCAGTCTAGAGGAGCTTATCAACTCGGATAAGGCTGTCATAGGTACGCTTCAAATCCTTACTCATCCTGGCAAAGTACTTTTTGATACTGGTGCAACCACATCATTTATTTCACGACAATTCATCATCAAACATGGGATAAATTGCACTAACTTAGAAACACCTATTACCATACTATATGTGGGGGGAATGATTTTAGTTACACACGTTAAGCAAGAGCAGGTCATTATGATCCGCGGTTGTGTGTTCTACGCATACTTGTTTGTTTTACCCATGAAAGACATAGCTAGTATTCTTGGTATGAACTGGTTAGAAGAGAATGGAGCCTTGATAGATTGTGCAGACAAGACAGTGTCTTGAAAAGCCCAGTTGGAGGAAGGATTATATACCAAGGAGATAAGCATACACAGATAGAGGTAGAATTACAGCTTAACAACATGAAGGAGGTGAAACTAGAGGATATACCGGTAGTCAATGAGTTTCTGGATGTTTTTCCAAAGGAATTACCTGGAATGCCACCAGATAGGGAGATAGAATTTACCATAGATCTAATTCCAGGAACAACACCAATTTCCCAAGCACCATATAAGATGGGACCAAAAGAATTAAAGGAAATAAAAGAGCAACTGGATGATTTGGAACAGAAAGGATTTATACAATAAAGTGTATCACCTTGGGGAACACCAGTATTTTTTGTGGACAAAAGAGACGGAGGCCGTAGAATGTGCGGAGACTATAGGAACCTAAAAAATGTTACTAACAAGAACAAGTGTCTACTACCTCGAATCCAAGATTTGTTTAACCAAGTTAGGGGAGCTGGAGTATTCTCCAAGATAGATCTGAGATCGGGCTATCATCAGATAAAGATTAAGAAGGAAGATGTTCCAAAAACTGCCTTTGTTTCAAGGTATGGACATCATGAGTATCTAGTAGTACCTTTTGGGTTGACAAATGCCCCAGCAATATTCATGAACCTCATGAATAATATATTCATGCCCTATCTTGACAAGTTTGTCATCGTTTTCACCGATGATATTCTGATATATTCTAAGGATAAGGCTGAACATGCTGAGCATCTTAAGATAGTGTTACAAACTCTGAGAGAACATCAGTTGTATGCCAAATTCAGTAAGTGTGAGTTTTGGCTAGACCAAGTGGAATTCCTTGGTCATGTGATTAACAAAATGGAATAGTTGTAAGCCCAAGCAAAGTTGCAGCAGTTTTGGAGTGGGAAGCACCTAAGAATGTCAAGGAAATAAGAGGATTCTTAGGAATGGCATGATATTACTGCAGATTCATAGAAGGATTCTCCAAGATAGCAGGACCAATGACCAAGTTGTTAAGGAAAAATACACCTTTTGTATGGTCAAAGGAGTGTGAACAAAGTTTTCATACCCTAAAAGAGAAGTTAACCACAACACCCGTGTTAGCAGTGCCGGAGACTGGCAAAAATTACACGGTGTATTGTGATGCATCCAAACATGGATTGGGATGTGTACTCATGCAAGATCGCAAAGTGATATCTTATGGATCACGACAACTAAGACCTCATGAAGTTAATTACCCCACACATGACTTAGAGCTAGCAGCCGTAGTGTTTGCACTGAAAAGTTGGAGACATTTCCTTTATGGAGCTAAGTGTGAACTATATACGGATCATAAGAGTCTCAAGTATTTCTTCACTCAGAAGGAATTGAACATGAGACAGAAAAGATGGCTTGAATTGATCAAGGATTATGATTTAACCATCAATTATACCCCAGGAAAGGCTAATGTTGCACCGATGCTTTAAGTGGGAAGAGTACAAGAGCAGTAGAACAAGAGTTACCGATGGAATTGAAGAGGGAGATAAGTCAAGCACAAATACAACTCTGGGAGAAGGAAGCACATGAAGGACTGTCAGCTTTACAAGTTGCGGGAGAGTTGAACATGAACTTGAAAAATGAGATAATTATGAGTCAATTGGATGATCCATTCATCATGGAGGAAGTAAGAAGAATAGAGGAAGGTAGACAATCAGAGTTCAACCTGGGTGAATCTGGATCTCTATGGTTTCACAAAAGGATTTGTGTTCCAGATGTCGCTGAAATTAAGGAATTAATATTAAGAGAGGCACATGAAACACCATATTCAATCCATCCTAGAAGTACTAAGATGTACATGGATTTAAAGGAATTATTTTGGTGGAATAACATGAAGAGGCAGATTGCCAAGTATGTGGCAGAATGCCATACCTGTCAAAGAGTGAAAGCTGAACATCAAAGTCCCGCAGGACCATTACAACCTTTACCTATTCCGGAGTGGAAATGAGAAGAGATAGGAATGGAATTTATCGCCGGACTACCCATGACAAATAAAAGGAAGGATATGATATGGGTAATCATGGACCGCTTAACCAAAAGTGCACATTTCATAGCAGTAAACCAGAAGGATAAACGGGAGAAACTTATAGACATCTATATCAAGGAGATTGTAAGCAAACATGGAGTTCCAAAGAAGATAGTATCAGATCAAGGATCTGTGTTCACATCTGCCTTTTGGAAACAGTTGTAAGTGGCTTTAGGATCCAAGTTGGATAACAGTGCTGCATATCATCCGCAGACAAGAGGACAGACTAAGAGGACTAATCAAATTCTAGAGGACAAGCTCAGAGCTTGTGCATTAGATTTTGGAGATTCATGGGAAGATCATTTATCTTTAGCGGAGTTCTCCTACAATAATAGCTACCAGAGCAGTATTAAGATGGCACCGTTTGAGGCTTTATATGGAAGAAAGTGTAGATCACCCATATGCTCGTATGAGGCAGGAGAAAGTAAGGAGTTTGACCCTGACTGTGTAAAGGAAAAAACAACAAGTCATTGATGTCATCAGGGATAGAATCAAAATAGCCCAAAGTCGACAGAAAATTTACGCAGATCAGAAGAGAAGGACATGGGAACCAAAGGTTGGGGACATTGTATAGTTAAAAGTAAGTCCAATGAAATGTCTTCAGAGATTCGGATTTAAGGGAAAACTAAGTCCAAGATATATCGGACCTTTCAAGATACTGAGCCAGAACTGAGGTTTAGCTTTTGAATTGGAATTAGCTGGAAAGTTAGCCTTGGTACATAATGTATTCCATGTTTCACAACTTCGGAGATGTTTAAGGACTCCAGATGAACATGTATCCCATGAAGACCTAGATCTCCAGTCAGATCTGACTTATATTGAGAAGCCAACCAAGATTCTAGAGGAGAATTGGAAGAAGCTCCAAAACAGAGCCAACAATTATTGTAAAATACAATGGAAACATCATCCTGAGAGGGAACCATGGGAAAAGGAAGAGGATTTAAGGAAAATCTATCCAGAATTGCTCAGGTATTACCAACCACAACTTTGGGATGAAGTTTTCTTTAAGGAGGGAAGGCTGTAACTTCCTAGGATTCCAGACGTTTGCGGGGTAGAATTAGAAAAGGGATGTGCATTGCATCACAAAATTGGGAAAAATTTCGTGCTTAATTGCATAAAAACCTAAGAGGGAACAAGTTTCTCTCTCGACACCATCTAGTTAGGGTTTCGAGAGTGCGATAAACTTGGACATGATCTCTTTTGAATTAGGGTTTCAAAAGGGGGGAAACATTTGAATTCAACACATACCATTGAGTGTTGGCATTTGAAACAGATTTGAATTGATGTTCAAACTCAAACATTACTTAACATATATAAGTCAATGAATAATTCAAACAAATAATATTATATATGAATAATTCAAGTTATTAAAGAAAAGATATAAGTTACAAATAGCTCAATAGAGAAACTTTGAGCTTTATTGATAATCACACAAGATACATTGTCAATTACAATATTCAAATAAATATATATTACATAATGATTTCAAAAATTGATAAAGGAAAAGGAAAAGGAACATTACAAGTAAATGAAGAAACTAAACTACAACCTAGCTACTGTCTTGATCTTCTTGATCATCCCGTAGAGCTTGATCTTATTGAATCCCTGCATAAATCAAAACAAACACACATAGTTTGCCAAGTGGAAATGCCACTTGGAATGTCAAAAGAAAAACCACAGGGAGGATAAGACCAACCTAGCCGAGCTGATCCAATCAACCCAAGTTCCAACATGGAACACACACACAACTTACAAGGCCAAGTGCATGTTGAACAACACAAAAGCCTCAGGGCTAGTCGGCACTTCACAACACACTGCTGTCGACCAGAGAAGCAAGGAGAGGATAGTATAAAACCTTTTCAGCAGCCAAACCCTAGTCATTCATCGACATAACCAGCAAGAACAGCTAGAACATCAAGAACAGCTAGTTCCAGTACTCATTCCACCAAGAATAAGTTATTGTTGAATCAAGCCATGGTGGAGTAGCACCAAAGACAAGCCAGCAAGGAGGAGTAGGGCAAGCACCAGCCAACCACACTGAAGCTAACCTCTACATCAGCATAAATGTAGGAGCTGGAGTGAGGTATACCAATAAACATGAACAAACCGGATGTTTTGTTCACCATTTGCACAAACATGCTACACACCAACACACAAAGGATGGAATTACCCTGTTTTGATCATTATTTGGTGAATAGACCAAGTGAAGCCTGGTAGAAATGGCAATGACCATGGAAGGATCAAACTAAGACCATGGTTATGCCAACCAGACAAGTTGTAGCATCGTCCAAATGGAAATAGGAAGGAAACTATCCCAGACACTTACCAAAAATAGCTAGAATACACTAGCCCTTTTAAAAACCATCAGATATGCAAACTATATATGTATCTGCAAATATTTTTCAACATCAAAAGGCTGCTGGCAATCAAATATGATCACCCAAAGAAGCTATAGCAGATTTCCCGGCAAGCCAACAAAGGAGAGCCACCTAGGCCAGTTGTTCATTACTGCAAAGGCTAGCTCAATCCCCAAACCTTCCAAACCATCAAGCTTATCCAAACATCATCACCCAACAAGGTTCAATTTGCAGCTAGAGTCCCCAACAATTGTTGGCATCCATCTAGCTGGAATAATACAAGAAAAAGAATCATCACTGCAAAGCAGTTCATCCCATTTATCCACTAGAACAAGATAAACTGCACAGATAAATAAATTAATTAACTGACAAGTAACATGGACACTTGCTAAGCATCAAATCGAGCACTGCAAGCATACACATGCTTTTTCAAGCATAAGCAACCACCAGTACATAGTGAGGAGCTATACAACAACACAGTTATCAACTAGTAGGCACAAATAAATACCACAACAAGCATCTATCAAGCAAATGGTGATCACATGATCACCAGAGCATACAAGAGAAAGTTATAGCATCCGTAACTCACTGGAGTTACTGAATTGTTGCAGATAAGCTACTCAATACATCACCAGAGATGATAGAGATGACTTTATAATTGTATCCAGAAGCACATCATCAAGAAATGGATGAGTTTGTGCAACAGGCCAACCAAGCAAGCCTAGGAATAGCTAGAGCTTCACTGCAACCACACCTACACATGATTGGAACTTGCAAATTGCAAGAACTGCTTGCAGCAATAGCCAAATGAGGCCATTAGAGAGACAATACAAGCAGAGCTTGCTCAACTAGCAGCAGCAACAACATAGCTAGTAGAACAGTAGGAAGCAAGTAGCAGCAGCAATAGCATATTCAGTAGAGCAGCAGCCAGCGGTTAGTAGCAGCAGCAACATAGCCATTAGGGCAGTAGTGAGCACAGAAGCAGCATGACTAGCACATCAACAGCAAGACCAGCACAGCAACAACAACATCATGCATGGCCAGTACCAAAAAATGGGGAGGTCTGGCCAGTAGACAAGAATTGGAGAAGAAGAGGAGAGGAGAGGGGTGAAGGAGACGTGTACCTGGAGCAGAAGCACCACAGGCGCAACCGTGGCGGCACGGCGGCATGGCATGGCTCCGCCGGGCATAGGAGCTCTAGCGCAAAGACCGGCGAGGCGCACCGCATCACCTTGACGTCCAAAGACCGGCGAGCATGCATATTTGGATCTTTAACCATTGCCCTTATCGGACAATGATGCTATCTTTCAGAAACAGAGGACTAGGGTCAGCCCAAACAATCCAACCGCACTACCTTGCAGTCATCAGGCAAGTTCATCGCTTGCTCATGTCACTTTGATTTTTTTTTATCAAATTACTTGCAAAGTACTATACTTATCACTCTTGCATGAAAAGCAAAAATACTATTTTCATAACTATGAATATGACTATGTGGTGGGAAATGGAACCATGGTATGAGTATGGTGGAGGTTCCATTATATCCATCTAGGATTAACAACAAATGTCGTCTAGTGATTCTTGTGCCATAAGACCCGTGTTAATCATAAGATCTGGAGTGGGACGGAGTATTCAGTTGTATTTCTTCCTTTCGCACATCAACGAATGCGCTCATCATAGCAGTTGTATCCCGAGGGAACAACCGGAGGGGTGGGGAACCTTTAAGTCCCCAAAGTAATGTGGTCTATGATGGGTTGTAGAAGGCCGGCGAAGGTATCAAGGTCGGATGATACCCAATGGGGTATGCTGATCGGCGGGGATATTAGTCGAGGTCGGACGATATCCAATGGATATGCTGACTGGCGAGGACCCAAGGTTGGAACTGCAACAAAGGGTGGGTGTGCAGGATCGCGGAGAAATGCAATGATTGGATAGGACCTTATACCGGGCCTCACACCACGGAAGTGTGGACGGGAAAGCTGCCCGATTGGCACCAATGTTAAGATCTCTTATGGGTAAAGCAACACACCTCCGCAGAGTGTATCGAATCGTGACCTGTCATTCCCTGTTCCGGGTTTTGGAACTACGAACGCGGCCGGAAAGGAACTCCATAAAGTTCTAGACACCCGGTGAAGGCTGACGAACATAACTCTTCAAAATAAAAACAACCTTTTGAAGAAATGCTTACAAAAACCTGCATCGGCCTATGACTTTCTGGTCTAGTGCCGTAGCTAGTGCATAAAACACCTCTTTCCTATAATGAACTTGTTGAGTACGCTCGTACTCATCCCTCTTATAATCCCCTGCTTAGATTGTCTAAACCACTTGTAGGAGGCTAATGATGGATTTGAAGGAGCAGATGGGATCTGCTATGAAGAACCAGATCTATCCGGAGGTGTAGAAGGAGTGGGTTACCTGATCGTCTACGGAACTGGGGAGGTTCCAGAAGAGAACACCGCTTAGGCAACACCAATAGCAGTAGTCGAGCAGCACCGAACTCTATAGTATTTAGCTGCTCGAGTAGTCGTGGTACTTAGCTTGATACGACCCTTAGTTTATAAGTTTAGTAGGGTTCACCTAGAACCATTTAGTTATCCTCTCTGGACCAGGAGGAGCTCCAATATGATGTACATAAATGGCTTGTAATATTAAGTGAGTGAAATAAAGACCAGCTATATTTCTGTTGTATCACTCTAAGGGATGTAATATTTGCGGAATGGTACTTCACACATGTTATATCAACGACTGACATACTACAACATGCAGTGGTATGCAGGGTCACCACACATGCATACAACAAAGCATATCATCTAGCTAATATCATCTATCCGGACTGGTACACACTTGTGAAGACAATCTCCGCTCCTGAAAATAAGAAAAAAGAAGAGGTTTGGCAAACAACAAGAAAGTTGCAGAAAGGACGTGGAGCGGGTATCTAGTGTGCTCCAATCTACGTGGGCTCTTGTCCAGGGCCCTAGTAGAACATGGCGCAATGAGATCATGTGGGAGGCGATGACCGCTTATTTGCTCATGAATAGTTTTATCGTCTAGGATGAGCTCGACGAATGCCTCTGTGACCAAGGGCGACTATTTCAGGGCGAACTTCCTGATCACCTCACTGATGATCGACTTCGGGTGGATTTGATCGATCATCTATGGGCATCGGCAGGAAAATAGTAGTCATCTCATCTCATCCCATTTTTTTTTTCTTGCGAAGTATGTTGTTTCGATGGACTATATTGACCGGTAAACCATGTTGTCTATTTGGTTATATACTATTTAATTTAGTTAGTTGCAATATAATCATTTTTTTCATTTACATTAGTCAATTGTGTCAAAATAGGGGGAAAAATAGGCAAGGCTAACATTAAGCAAAATGTGTCGGGTCGTTGGGTCTATGTGACCCAAACACACTACTAAGACGGCACTGTCACGTGTCCAACCTAAAGTGACATATTTTGTACTACCTCCGTCTAAAAATAAGTGTCTTACTTTTGTGTTGATACAAATGTATCTAGATACATCCTTTAATTTTTAGACAGAGGGAGTAACTTTTACGTGCGAAATTGGTCGGCGAAGATGTGGTGAATCAGTGAAGCACGAATGGGCATGGAGGCAGAGGTCGCTGCATACAGGGCAGCGCATGGAGTAGCAGCACCGAATACCAGTACTACCAGTAGCAGGTTGCTTGACGAAATAAATAAAGTTGACATATAACTGGCGAGCGCCGTACGGGCAGGCACTGCTGAATTGCTGATCCCGCTCACGGCAGCGCATGCAGCGGCATCGGCATGGGATCCGTTTCCGGCCGGTTGCGTGCAGTGGCGCGGGCGCGACGAGACGAAACGGAGGCGAGAGAAAGCGGAGCAAAAGATGGTGCGTGACCCTGTTCTGTACCATGCGGTGCCAAGTGGAGTAACTCCGCTCTCCACCTGTTCTCCTTTCCCTGCGCCCCGCTGAAACGGCCGGGCACTGCTCACCACCGCATCGGTCGAGGAAATCGAGAGAGAGAGATGGGCTTGTGGGCTGGGAAAGCGACGCGGCGCACATACATCGACACGTACAAGTAGGCAGCCTACTACTGTACTGTGTGCGCCTAGACTAGACAGGGGTCTACTCTACCCCTACACGGCTACTACTCCACAGCGCAGAGCAGAGAGTCACAGGAAACAGAGGCCCTGCGTCTGCGTGTTTCCAAGGAGGCAAGGATAATTAACGCCCCCGCAACCGCTACGCCCCCATTCCGTTCCCTCTCTTCTTCTTCTTCCACCTTCTATATATACGCACACACTGGCACGCCACACCGTCCACCAGGCAGCATTAACTCCGTAACCGAGCTCCACACTCTATCAAGCGCAGAGGAGTAGGAGAATGGGTGAGGAGGCCAATTGCATCGCCGTGATGGAGGCCTGCACCAAGGCCAAGGAGAACGGCCACGCTGCGGCGGACGTCAAGGTGCCCAAGGCCGACGACGCCGTGGTGGCGGCGGCGGAGGCCGATCCCCGGCTGCAGGGCATCTCCGACGCCATCCGCGTCGTCCCGCACTTCCCCAAGCAAGGCACGTCCCCCCTCGCCCGCCACCTATTCTCTCTCTCTCTCGCTCGCTAGCTTCTCTCGTCATCCAGTGAGTGAACCGCATGACACCGAACTGATGATACTCGCTGACCCGCGCAGGCATCATGTTCAACGACATCACCACGCTGCTGCTCCGCCCGGGCGTCTTCAGGGACGCCGTCGACATCTTCGTCGAGCGCTACCGCGGCATGGCCATCCACGCCGTCGCCGGTAAGAAACACCCAGTTCCTTCTTCCTTGTACATACCTACATGCATGTCCTTCTCTACGCCGTCCTTCTCTAGCGCTAGCGGCTCTGTTTGGTTGCAGTGTCGCGAGATTCCGTGATATCTTTGCGGGAGATCTCCCGTAGTCCTTTTGCTCCCCCCCACCACCCTTGTCGTCGTCCGTTCCGACGGGGTGGGTCTGCCCTCTGCCGCGCTTTTTCGCATCGCTCGAGTCTAGCTGCTCTGCTCCCTTCCCAGGCCCGTCGCGCGCCTTTTCTGGTCTGGGGAGGATAATATCATATCGGGGCCGGCCGCAATAATAACCCCCACGCACACTGTTCACGCTGGCTAATCAACCTTTGGAGCCACGTCTAAGACTGTCACCATGGTGAGTATCATATAGTAGTATCATGCATATGGTACTAGTGTATGATACTATCTTCACAATGCATAGTATCATGTAGTAGTATCATAGGTTAATTATATTTAGTGATTTGTAGAATCTCAATGCAAAAGTGCGTACAAGATTGGTTTAACACTAGTTTTTTCTAGTTCTACGTGCTATGATACAGTATTTACCTATGATACTACTACCATCTCTTTCTTCATTTATTGATATGACACATCAGCTTTTTGCATGCATGTGATGCATGATACTAGCTATGATACTCCTCCATTGTGGGTAGTCTAACCCAATCCTATTACAAACCACCCTGCGAGGCTGCGAAAGGATGTCCCAGCCCACTCCACTGGTCACCGCCATGGTGCGGCAAAACAACTGAAAAAGATTTACCACACGACCATCAGTTTGTACAATACCGTCTCGTTCATGGGGAATTCGCAGACGGCCAGCCGTGGCGGCGACGGTCGGTGACAACATAGCGGTAAAACCTGGTGGTGCATTGGGCATTTCGGCGATGAATCCAGGGCTTACCGAAAGGGAAAGTCGGGCGCTTGGTAGGCGTGCGTGCGCATGTGGAGGTTCATGCCCTTTTTATGCTGCTACAGTAAGATATTGGTATCGCCATGGCCATGGCCGATCTCATCCTCGGCGAGTACCATTTGTTTAGACCAAGTATGCGTTGGCGCCTGCTCGACCCGGTCTCCCTCCCGGCGCGTGCGCGCCAGAATGTTTGGCACATGACGCGGTCGCCCGCGTTCAACTTCTTTTTCAACGGGCTCTGCATACCCTGCGCTGCGCTGCCCGCCCGTGGGCCGCATTCAATAGCGTATCCGGGAAGGCCCTGCCACGCCCAGATCTCGCGGCCACCGGCCGGCAGGGGACCGCCGTGGTCCGACGGGCGGACGGCCGCGGCCGTGTGCCCGCTGGAGATCGACGGTTGTGACGCACCGGATATCTCATCTCCCTGGTCCTGCTGAGAGGTGTAGTATCTCTGATGTCATGCATGTGGCCAATCTGCCGTCGTTTTCACCCGAAAGTACTGCTTCTCAGATTTTGCCATCTCGTTTGTTGGATCCTCTGTCTGCATCTGCAATCCTTTGATTCTGTTTTTTTTATTCGCTGTACTGCTTTCTTTCATAATATCTTAATTCTCAACTGATAAATGAACTTATATGAGTATTATACGAGTACTACCTCTTTGTTTCAATGTACAAGGTGCATGCGCGTTCCAATACAAACTTCCCACAAGAAAAATTGACTTCCACGCTAAAAAGAACAAGAAAAAATCGACCTACCTGCAAAAAAAAATTGACCACAAAATCCTTAGTTATGTTGTACATAATAAGCATCGTTCGCTTCGTGTTTTATAACCAACTATTTTTATATACTTATATTATTTTTTGGTCGAAAAAACAAGGAAAATAAGGAGACGCCTTATTCCTTGTAACGGACATAGTAGTAAGTTACATTAGGCAGGGATGTGGCCATTTTTTTAATGCATTTTAAAAAAATCTAAAATAAAGTGTCGCATTTATATCTCCACATGCTAACAAAGTTGTTTCAGCAAAAATAGCCCTTTTTCGACCCCATGTAAAAAAGACCGATTTTGTAGAATATGTACATATACATGCCAAAATATTTCTCTAGATTTTTCAATAACTCAAAATTTGTTTTCATAGAAAAGTGAGCATATGGACCTGAGATCAGAAATACATTTCCGTTCAGACATTTCTAGTTTATTATCTGTATTGGATTCTTTTGATCTGTATGTGGCAAGAGCCTTGTTCGGTTCGGTGTGAATGCCCTAGTGGAGCGAGCTCGATGTTTGTTCTGACTTGTCTGTTGTGATTCTTAAGGGATCGAGGCGAGAGGATTCATATTTGGCCCGGCCATCGCCTTAGCCATCGGTGCCAAGTTCATACCGCTGCGTAAACCAAAGAAACTCCCAGGTGAGGTTTACCCTCAACAGCTTCCTTTGTAGATAATTTGTATGCTTGGAAACCTGCTGCCATTTGTCTTTCTATCTTGCCAACCGTAGCAACATATCTGATTACTTCTTTTACCTTAATTCACTGGGTATAGGAGGAAGTAAAACTGGTAATCTGATTGTAAAAATGTCACTACTGTTTTGTCCGTAATCTGACATAGAAATGTCATCAATAAAACTGGTAATCTGATTGTAAAAAGATCACTAATGTTATGCAGCGCATGATTAGATCTGAAGAAATGTGCACTACTTTTTCTGCTATCTCTCTCTCTCTCTCTTTTACTTTTGAACAATGTTCTAATTATTACACTGAAAAATACTGTGTTGATTCAGTTTGACTTCATTGTCAGCTAAAGTTTGTTGGCAGCAAACTAACCGACTGACATCCTTTTTGTTACACACATGAAAGGTGAGGTGATCTCCGAGACCTATGTTCTTGAGTATGGAACTGATTGTTTGGAGATGCATGTTGGGGCTATCGAACCCGGTGGGCGTGTTCTGATCGTTGATGATTTAGTTGCCACTGGCGGGACACTTTGTGCTGCTATAAATCTTATGGGTACGTACTGCCAAAAATCCCAGTCTATGATTACGCATTCACATGAACCTCTACTTGCATAATTTCCAAACAAATGTGATACGTAACTAGTATTTGTTGAGGCCTGGTAAAGAATGCAGAAGTAAGATCTTGGATGTCACAACTATTACATTGGGTGAATTGTATAGGTGCCATTTCGTTTACTTCTGTGTTAGAGGTTATATCCTTTCCACTAGCATATTCAGAGCACATTATTCGCTGGTCGACACAACAGTTAATCAGTCAATTTGCCCTCGTTAGCCCGTGACACCAGTGCATTGTACATTCACAGTTGGTTCAGCATCAGATTACCAAGTATCCGATCGATTGGATCAGTCACTTTTCTTTACGATACAAGTGGATCAGTCACTTATCTCGAAACTGCACCACACACTGAACATCTGTTATCACGCTCAAATCCACAGCCACTACTGCACCAGTATTGTCAGAAACAACTAAAATAATCCTGCAAAGTATAATGGACTAACTGGATTTGGTTGTAGGGTGTGCAGACATCCATACCACTAGCTGATAAGTAACCAGTAACATGCCCATGACAGGCATTATATCTCGTAATCAAGACGACATCTTGGGAAGATCTCTCTGGAGAGAATCTTGTCTGAAGATATGTCCTAATACAAGTAGATCTGGAAACATGATTTGATGTTGACACTACATGTTTTGAGTACTACCACCACAGAATCAAGTACTCTTACCTTGCTACTATCTTTTCAGCTACACCTTTCGTTGTCTGCACTCTGCAGCTTCTGACGCTATCATGCTAGTATTAAACATGCATCTTTTTTATAATAGTATTTCACAGAACCTGTTTCTAGAACACAGCACTGTCCTTTTGGATACTTTTCTGAATGAGTTTTATCTTGCACTACTAAAGATCAGATTGTGGGACTTTTGGAATACTTTTTCTTACTGAAAAGTTTGTTTTTCAGAACGTGCTGGAGCTGATGTCGTTGAGTGTGCTTGTCTCATTGGGCTCCCAAAATTTAAGGTATTCTCACACGACATGACTCACATATTATCCAAACTGTGGTTTCCGAAACATATTCTTTTGCTTCTTACTAAATTCTTACCACACTTAACTGTTAGCAATTCTCATTTGATCACTCCTCTGAAGCCTAGTAAATCACATTTTTACTCGGTTTGACCACTTCAACTGCAAGAGTTGTTGGCATGCCCAACTTTACTAGCTTGATCAGATACTGTCTGCTCTGTGCCCTTCATATAGCCTATTGATGCTACATAGGTTCAGTCTGGAGAGTCAATGGTTTAGTTTCACGAAAAAGCAACCTGAATAAGCATCACCACGTCTACCCTCTTCCCCACAGCTGAGATACTATACTATGGAGGTGGTGTTTTGGCTCACAGGTGCATAAGAATCTATTATGAAAAATACATAAAAAATAAAAATTTAAAATGTCAAAAAAATCGTGTGTACATCCGGACATTCTATGTTCACACATGGGTTTTCATGGAAAAGGAACATTTTATGTATCCCTTGTAAAAAGACAAAAAAAGGTCAATGTAAATAGTCATATTGGAGCATCAAAATTTATCTTTTTTTTACATGGGACACACAAAATGCTTTTTTTCTCTAAAACTTTTGTACAACCATAGAATGCCTAGATGTACATGGTCATGTGCATAAGAAAATATTTTCTTTTTTACATCGAAATTTTATTTCAGAATCTTTTGACATTTTGTGAGCCAAATAAGATTTATCTGTATCCATAAGACTTTTTAATTGGGCATCTCTTTCTTGTCCTTTTTTCTACAAAACCAAGAGGAAACAACTTTAAAAAAAAAGACGCGGTTGTGTTACTTAACACTGAACTGATTAAGAACAAGGATAAACAGTTGATTGAAATATCTCCTTTCAACGTTCTCGAATTGCCCTAGTACTTTGCAAGATCATGCACGTGCCATCATTCTACTTGATTTTTTTTCGCGGGGGAGTTCTACTTGAATATGGTTACTGAGACAGCAACTCTTATGCAGGATTTATACAAGCTCAATGGAAAGCCTGTGTATGTACTGGTGGAGTCTCGTGAATATGAAAAATGAGAAATCTGTGACCAGGGTGAGCCTCAAGTTCCCTCTTCTTACAGATACAAACACTAAAACTGAAACTGAACCCAACTAAATGGTGCTCACATACCCTGCTCTCATCTGATCTGTTTTCTCAGGGGCGCAACAATGGCTTTCATTCCGCAAGTGGACGGTGCGCGGATGATCGATGAGTCTGCTGCGGTACATTATTAAGGCTAGCTTCTGTATTAGAGAGGAAGAGAGAGAGGGCCCCGATGTAGTCTTTGTAGGCTGAGTAGTATTTTTTTTTTCAAGAGTACTGAAGAGCTTCGTTGTTCTCGGGAAAAATGATCATTAGCTGAAACGAGAGTTCTGTCGTTCCATTATTCATGATTAATTGTGTGGTTTAAAAGGGGAAATCGTGCATCATCCTTGCTGTAGATGCTTGTGATATGTGACAGGGATCACAAGGAGCAGTATTGTTCATCGATGAGACATGAAGACGTGCAGCGATGCAGGCCTCGTCGTCCTCCCCGCGCCAGGATGGGATCCCGTGCAGCTTCGTGCATGTCGTGTCGTGCGCGCTAGTACTACCATCCTCTCAGCGTCGATCGTCTTGGCAGACGACGTGTCTTGTCTTGTCACGTCGACGGAATCCGCAGGGCTTGCCGGCCCCGGCGGCTCGGCCAGCCGGTCAGATGACACAGCCTACAGGAGTCGTCCTCTAGCTACCCTACGCTAGGTATCTGCAGGCGACCACCGGCCGAGCGTGGCAGTGGTGGCATCTGCTGACATGACACTACAGGAATCTGCCAAGATGCCGACGGCCTCCAGCCGACGGGGGCCCTCGGTGTAGCTCCTCGGGGAAGGTTGGCCTCGGCAGAGCACACGTGGCCCTCGGCGTAGCGCCGCCCGTCGGCGTAGACGGAGAGGGCCGACGGCTGGTCCCACCCGTCGGCGTATCGGCCCTCGGCGTAGCGGGCTAACCGGCACCGTCAGGCCGACGGCCGTTACAGCTACGCCGAGCGCCGCACCGTCGGCGTACGGGGACGCGTGGCGTGGCCTGGTCGACCTTGGCGCCGATACGCCGAGGGCCGCACCGTCGGCGTACGAGGACGCGTGGCGCCGCCCGGTCGACCACCGGCGCTCGATACGCCGAGGGCCGCACCGTCGGCGTACGAGGACGCGTGGCGCCGCCTGGTCGATCCTGGTGCTGATACGCCGAGCGCCTCACCGTCGGCGTACGTGGACGCGTGGCGCGGCCTGGGCGTCCCTGGGCGACGGACGCTACCCCGAGGGCCGTACCGTCGGCGTAGAGGCGACCATTTGGTCCATTTCTGGACGCGTGGCGCGCCCTGGGGGAACCTTGGAGCTACCCCGAGGGGGAACCCGTCGGCGTAGAGGGTACCATTTGGTACATTTTTTTCGTTTTTTGCTGTTTCGCGCGTTTTCCAGATTTGGCAGGATACACAAGCACATATAATTCACATGAAATTCATAGGCATGAAGTGCAAATACATATAACATCAAGTGCATACATAGTGTCATAGTGCCATAGGTTGCATACATAGTGTCATAGTGACATAGGATGCATACATAGTGCCATAGTGTGCATACATGCATGGTGCCATAGTGTGCATAAGATACATGGGACTACTAGAGGAGCTCGTCGCCGCTAAACACCGGCCCGGGCCGATTCCTTCCGGTAGAAGCTGCGGAAGAACCACCGGGAGAAGGACCGGGAGAAGTACCGGGAGAAGTACCGGGAGAAGTACCGGGAGTAGCACCGGGAGAAGGACCACCATGATGAACCGGTGTGATCTCCCTCCCACCACCCTCGGTTTCCGAACATCCCGTTCCCTACACACATGTTCCCGAGATGTTAGCAATTTGCGAGGCAAAGGAAAGCCGTAGTATTCGGTTTGGCGAAGAACTTACCGCTGTTCTCCCATAGTACTCCGCAGCGAAATTTTCCTTCGATGGCATGTTTGGCGCCGGCCCCGGAAAGGGAGGCATCGGCCCTAAATCCATCGTCTCGTCCCGGTTTGATTGGCCACCATCGACGCCTGCAAGATAGTTTACATGTCGGTCTTTGCAGAAATGAAGCATCAAACTAGGGGAAAGTGGGACTTGTCATCATTTGCGAAAACAAAGGTTGGAACTTACATGTATATATGCCATGTACTCCATGAGCTAGCTGCTGCTGCTCGGTTGAAGGCCACCCGATATTCTTGATGAGCGGCCACGTAGGCCGCCTCGAAGTCGAGCTACAATTTCACAAATTCATGTCTCGTTAGCACTTAGCAATGTATGAACGAAAGTCGGAAAGAGGATGGAAATGAGAGAAACTTACGTCGTATGCGGGTTGCCGAGCCCGGCGACGAGGCGGGAGAGGGGGCTGTCCTTGGTGAGGCCCGCCTTGAGACGCGTGAAGGTCGTGGTGAGCTTATGCTTCACGGCCTTGTTCATCATGGCGAGACGGCCATGCGGCAACCCTCCGGACGACGGGACCAACGACTCCTCGTCGACCTCCGTGCTCATGGGGTCATCCACCTCCGGGTGACGATGCCTCACCATCGCGCGAGTAGTTCTCGGCGTCCTCGGCGTAGGTGCCGAAGTACTCGGGGAGCGAGGGCTGAGGCTGCGAGAGATCGGGCTTCTTAAGCCGCATCTTGTTGTATATCTCGAGGTCGGACATCTCCTCCTCGGGTCCTAACGCGGCCCTCTCGCATCGCGAAAGGAAATGTTGTGAGTACCAACTTTGAACCCGACGGAAAATAAAATGTATACATACCGTCTTCCCCTTGTAGCGCTCGTAGCTGAGGTTTCCCCCACAGTGTGTGCCACCGTCGCCTCGGTTCTCCGCGTTCCGCCTCGCCACGGCTGCAAAGTCCTCGTCCATCTTGAGCCACGGCTGCAAAGGCGGAGGCGACGGGCAGGAGGCGGCGAGGACGGGCAGGAGGCGGCGGGGACGGGCAGGAGGCGGCGGCGACGTGCAGGAGGCGGCGGGGACGGGCTGGAGGCGGCGGTTTCGGCGGGCAGGAGGCGGCGGCGACGGGCGGGAGGCGGCGGCGACGGGCAGGGAGGAGGAGGGGTGGCGGCGGGCGGGGAGGCGGCTGTTTCGGCGGGCGGGAGGCGGCGGCGACGGGCAGGAGGAGGAGGGGGTGGCGGCGGCGGCGGGCAGGAGGCGGCGGTGGCGGGAGATTTGGGGAAAAGACTTTGGGGGCGGCGGGCGTGCGGGAGATTTGGGGAAAGAAAGGAAAACGCGAGCCCGACCAGGTGATTTTCGCGTACTTCTACGCCGAGGGCCAAACATACCCCGAGGGCCACCCTCGGCTTACCCATCGAGGTGGACCCGCGGCGGCCGACCAGGTGTTTTCGACCCGCGGCTAGGGTTTGAATACCCCGAGGGTTGATGATACGCCGAGGGGCCCCCTCGGCATAATGTATTTTTTTTAATTTTTTTTCTTTCATTTTTTTTATTTTTTTCTTTCATTGTTTTACTAGTATATAATTTTTTTACTAGTATATATTATATTACGTCCAGATTACCTTTTTTACCACGTCGACATTAACTTGAGTGCGCGGTCTACCCTTTAGATCTGGCGGTCTACCCCTTTAACCGAATCCGCTGTATCCTAGTTCCGTCTTTTGCAGTGGTTACTAGGACACATAAAATGACGCCACGCGGCTCCGCTCGATTTTTTGGCTCCGTTTGCTTTGCCAACTGCGCAAAACGGGGCCGCCGGGACATGCGGTATGGCCGTACCGGGCGCGCGCGTGCACCCGTCCGCCAACGCGCGAAACGGAAAACATTTAGCACATAAAATGACGCGTCCTAGACCTAAAAACATTTTTCCCTCCATTTATTGAGCGAAGGAAAGTGTCGCCCGGTTCAAATCCGGTCGGTTTCCGGCGGATTCGGCGGGGCACCGCAAGAAGCGGGTGGGATTCCCAGATGGCTTCCGCGCGCATATGGCATGTGATAGGTGGTGCGTAGGAGGTATCCTACCGCTGCGCGGAGGTCCCGCGCGATACTGAAATGCGCACCATGTAGCTGCTTCACAAAAAAAAGCCCTTCCGGCACCCCGAAAATGGAAAAACCGTCGCCCGTGGTTCGGATTGGAAATCCGCGACCGGGGCCTTGCTTCCCATCCTAAGGCCCACGCACGTGCCAAATATGGCCTCGTTCCGACAAACTATGTGGTGAAACGGGCCGTTTCCTACTCATTTCCCCTAAAAGCCATAGAACTCCGGACGAGATAGCCCTGTTCGTGAAGGGTTTTCCAAGATAATTGCCGTATCCCAGTTCCGTCTTTTGCAGTGGTTACTAGGACACATAAAATGACGCCACGCGGCTCCGCTCGATTTTTTGGCTCCGTTTGCTTTGCCAAGCTGCGCAAAACGGGGCCACCGGGACATGCGGTATGGCCGTACCGGGCGCGCGCGTGCACCCGTCCGCCAACGCGCGAAACGGAAAACATTTAGCACATAAAATGACGCGTCCTAGACCTAAAAACATTTTTCCCTCCATTTATTGAGCGAAGGAAAGTGTCGCCCCAGTTCAAATCCGGTCAGTTTCCAGCGGATTCGGTGGGGCATCGCAGGAAGCGGGTGGGATTCCCAGATGGCTTCCGCGCGCATATGGCATGTGATAGGTGGTGCGTAGGAGGTATCCTACCGCTGCGTGGAGGTCCCGCGCGATACTGAAATGCGCACCATGTAGCTGCTTCACAAAAAAAAAGCCCTTCCGGCACCCCGAAAATGGAAAAACCGTCGCCCGTGGTTCGGATTGGAAATCCGCGACCGGGGCCTTGCTTCCCATCCTAAGGCCCACGCACGTGCCAAATATGGCCTCGTTCCGACAAACTATGTGGTGAAACGGGCCGTTTCCTACTCATTTCCCCTAAAAGCCATAGAACTCCGGACGAGATAGCCCCGTTCGTGAAGGGTTTTCCAAGATAATTGCCGTATCCCGGTTCCGTCTTTTGCGGTGGTTACTAGGACACATAAAATGACGCCACGCGGATCCGCTCGATTTTTGGCTCCGTTTGCTTTGCCAACTGCGCAAAACGGGGCCACCGGGACATGCGGTATGGCCGTACCGGGCGCGCGCGTGCACCCGTCCGCCAACGCGCGAAACGGAAAACATTTAGCACATAAAATGACGCGTCCTAGACCTAAAAACATTTTTCCCTCCATTTATTGAGCGAAGGAAAGTGTCGCCCCGGTTCAAATCCGGTCGGTTTCCGGCGGATTCGGCGGGGCACCGCAGAAGCGGGTGGGATTCCCGGATGGCTTCCGCGCGCATATGGCATGTGATAGGTGGTGCGTAGGAGGTATCCTACCGCTGCGCGGAGGTCCCGCGCGATACTGAAATGCGCACCATGTAGCTCGCTTCACAAAAAAAGCCCTTCCGGCACCCCGAAAATGGAAAAACCCGTCGCCCGTGGTTCGGATTGGAAATCCGCGACCGGGGCCTTGCTTCCCATCCTAAGGCCCACGCACGTGCCAAATATGGCCTCGTTCCGACAAACTATGTGGTGAAACGGGCCGTTTCCTACTCATTTCCCCTAAAAGCCATAGAACTCCGGACGAGATAGCCCCGTTCGTGAAGGGTTTTCCAAGATAATTGCCGTATCCCAGTTCCGTCTTTTGCGGTGGTTACTAGGACACATAAAATGACGCCACGCGGCTCCGCTCGATTTTTGGCTCCGTTTGCTTTGCCAACTGCGCAAAACGGGGCCGCCGGGACATGCGGTATGGCCGTACCGGGCGCGCGCGTGCACCCGTCCGCCAACGCGCGAAACGGAAAACATTTAGCACATAAAATGACGCGTCCTAGACCTAAAAACATTTTTCCCTCCATTTATTGAGCGAAGGAAAGTGTCGCCCCGGTTCAAATCCGGTCGGTTTCCGGCGGATTCGGCGGGGCACCGCGAGAAGCGGGTGGGATTCCCGGATGGCTTCCGCGCGCATATGGCATGTGATAGGTGGTGCGTAGGAGGTATCCTACCGCTGCGCGGAGGTCCCGCGCGATACCGAAATGCGCACCATGTAAGCTGCTTCACAAAAAAAGCCCTTCCGGCACCCCGAAAATGGAAAAACCATCGCCCGTGGTTCGGATTGGAAATCCGCGACCGGGGCCTTGCTTCCCATCCTAAGGCCCACGCACGTGCCAAATATGGCCTCGTTCCGACAAACTATGTGGTGAAACGGGCCGTTTCCTACTCATTTCCCCTAAAAGCCATAGAACTCCGGACGAGATAGCCCTGTTCGTGAAGGGTTTTCCAAGATAATTGCCGTATCCCAGTTCCGTATTTTGCAGTGGTTACTAGGACACATAAAATGATGCCACGCGGCTCCGCTCGATTTTTGGCTCCGTTTGCTTTGCCAACCGCGCAAAACGGGCCGCCGGGACATGCGGTATGGCCGTACGGGCGCGCGCGTGCACCCGTCCGCCAACGCGCGAAACGGAAAACATTTAGCACATAAAATGACGCGTCCTAGACCTAAAAACATTTTTCCCTCCATTTATTGAGCGAAGGAAAGTGTCGCCCCGGTTCAAATCCGGTCAGTTTCCAGCGGATTCGGCGGGGCACCGCAGGAAGCGGGTGGGATTCCCAGATGGCTTCCGCGCGCATATGGCATGTGATAGGTGGTGCGTAGGAGGTATCCTACCGCTGCGCAGAGGTCCCGCGCGATACTGAAATGCGCACCATGTAGCTGCTTCACAAAAAAAAGCCCTTCCGGCACCCCAAAAATGGAAAAACCGTCGCCCGTGGTTCGGATTGGAAATCCGCGACCGGGGCCTTGCTTCCCATCCTAAGGCCCACGCACGTGCCAAATATGGCCTCGTTCCGACAAACTATGTGGTGAAACGGGCCGTTTCCTACTCATTTCCCCTAAAAGCCATAGAACTCCGGACGAGATAGCCCTGTTCGTGAAGGGTTTTCCAAGATAATTGCCGTATCCCAGTTCCGTCTTTTGCAGTGGTTACTAGGACACATAAAATGACGCCACGCGGATCCGCTCGATTTTTTGGCTCCGTTTGCTTTGCCAACTGCGCAAAACGGGGCCGCCGGGACATGCGGTATGGCCATACTGGGCGCGCGCGTGCACCCGTCCGCCAATGCGCGAAACGGAAAACATTTAGCACATAAAATGACGCGTCCTAGACCTAAAAACATTTTTCCCTCCATTTATTGAGCGAAGGAAAGTGTCGCCCCGGTTCAAATCCGGTCGGTTTCCGGCGGATTCGGCGGGGCATCGCGAGAAGCGGGTGGGATTCCCAGATGGCTTCCGCGCGCATATGGCATGTGATAGGTGGTGCGTAGGAGGTATCCTACCGCTGCGCGGAGGTCCCGCGCGATACTGAAATGCGCACCATGTAGTTGCTTCACAAAAAAAGCCCTTCCGGCACCCCGAAAATGGAAAAACCGTCGCCCGTGGTTCGGATTGGAAATCCGCGACCGGGGCCTTGCTTCCCATCCTAAGGCCCACGCACGTGCCAAATATGGCCTCGTTCCGACAAACTATGTGGTGAAACGGGCCGTTTCCTACTCATTTCCCCTAAAAGCCATAGAACTCCGGACGAGATAGCCCTGTTCGTGAAGGGTTTTCCAAGATAATTGCCGTATCCCAGTTCCGTCTTTTGCAGTGGTTACTAGGACACATAAAATGACGCC
This sequence comes from Lolium rigidum, assembly GCF_022539505.1. Classification (NCBI taxonomy): domain Eukaryota; kingdom Viridiplantae; phylum Streptophyta; class Magnoliopsida; order Poales; family Poaceae; genus Lolium; species Lolium rigidum. The sequence goes on along the minus strand of NC_061509.1, from coordinate 174,339,078 downwards.
ACGCGGCTCCGCTCGGTTTTTTGGCTCCGTTTTCTTTGCCAACTGCTCAAAACGGGGCCACCGGGACATGCGGTATGGCCGTACCGGGCGCGCGCGTGCACCCGTCCGCCAACGCGCGAAACGGAAAACATTTAGCACATAAAATGACGCGTCCTAGACCTAAAAACATTTTTCCCTCCATTTATTGAGCGAAGGAAAGTGTCGCCCCGGTTCAAATCCGGTCAGTTTCCAGCGGATTCGGCGGGGCACCGCAGGAAGCGGGTGGGATTCCCAGATGGCTTCCGGGCGCATATGGCATGTGATAGGTGGTGCGTAGGAGGTATCCTACCGCTGCGCGGAGGTCCCGCGCGATACTGAAATGCGCACCATGTAGCTGCTTCACACAAAGAAGCCCTTTCGGCACCCCGAAAATGGAAAAACCGTCGCCCGTGGTTCGGATTGGAAATCCGCGACCGGGGCCTTGCTTCCCATCCTAAGGCCCACGCACGTGACAAATATGGCCTCGTTCCGACAAACTATGTGGTGAAACGGGCCGTTTCCTACTCATTTCCCCTAAAAGCCATAGAACTCCGGACGAGATAGCCCTGTTCGTGAAGGGTTTTCCAAGATAATTGCCGTATCCCGTTCCGTCTTTTGCGAGTGGTTACTAGGACACATAAAATGATGCCACGCGGCTCCGCTCGATTTTTTGGCTCCGTTTGCTTTGCCAAGCTGCGCAAAACGGGGCCGCCGGGACATGCGGTATGGCCGTACCGGGCGCGCGCGTGCACCCGTCCGCCAACGCGCGAAACGGAAAACATTTAGCACATAAAATGACGCGTCCTAGACCTAAAAACATTTTTCCCTCCATTTATTGAGCGAAGGAAAGTGTCGCCCCAGTTCAAATCCGGTCAGTTTCCAGCGGATTCGGCGGGGCACCGCAGAAGCGGGTGGGATTCCCGGATGGCTTCCGCGCGCATATGGCATGTGATAGGTGGTGCGTAGGAGGTATCCTACCGCTGCGCGGAGGTCCCGCGCGATACTGAAATGCGCACCATGTAGCCGCTTCACAAAAAAGCCCTTCCGGCACCCCGAAAATGGAAAAACCGTCGCCCGTGGTTCGGATTGGAAATCCGCGACCGGGCCTTGCTTCGTTGACGTCGAAACCCACCGGCGGGCGAGTGATCGGTCAACACCGTAGAGCCGGGAACAACTAGGGCTGCGGCTGGCCCCGGTCCCTCGGAGCGACGGCCCGCAAAGCCTCCCGGTCGCGCGCCGATGCAAATTGCAAGGGCGTGCCACCCGACCTATACCGGTCGGGAAGGTGTGGATGATGCCTCGCTTAGTTTCCTGCAGAGCACACACGTACACGTTAAATACGAGCCTCGATCGGCTCTCGAGTTGTCCCGTGAATCGGCTCATGGAGCCGATCCACCCATGATTCGTCCAAGGTGGCCGAATATATGGTGGTCCCGCTTGATCAAGATAAAGCGTATGAGAACCACGACGATCCGGGGTTTTCACCGCATAATCGGATCATCCTACTCACGATTGGGCCTCGCGCTCACGCACGGTGATCGTAAGCCAGCCCTAGACAAGGCCTAAAAACCAACACTAGGTTGATCCTCGGAACGTCCCTGTCTAGGGGCAGCAAACTACACCTCGCATGCCGCTGGATCCTCCAACCCTTTGTAAGGCCTAACTATTGCAGATATTAAACTAATCCTTGATGAATCAAGGAGCGATCGTAACGGATCAGATCTACTAAATGATGGTCAAGCGGGGTGCCGTCCCTGCACCCATGATGAGGTACAAGGACGGCTAGATGCGCAAGGGTTGCACTACGAAAGCATATGATACTAAGAACAATGCTAACCCTAACACATCTATGATAACTACGTTGCTCGCCATCAAAAAGGCTTCAAGCACGAGCAACGCATGAACAACTAGGCAGGCTCGTGCTGCCTAGATCGCGAGATGCGATCTAGGCGAGCATGGTGCTTACCGGAGGAACCCTCGAGACGAAGGAGTTGGCGATGCGCCGAGATTGGTTTGTGTTGAACGTTGGTTGTTGTTTATTCCATAAACCCTAGGTACATTTTTATAGTCCAGGGGACTTTCTAATGTGGGCGTGCACCAAACCGTGCACGGGTAAAACTCTAACTTCTAAATTCAGATGCGATCTAATATGTTACAGATACATGGGCAATTAAGCCCGAACTCTCAGCGCAAGGCCGCTTCGAAGATGCTCCCTTTAAGCCCATCTTCACTTACGGCCTGTCTCCTGATTTGGCCAAAATCAGGTGATAACACATGCCCCCCTGGTTTTGGTAATGATAATATCAAAACCATCTGTTTTTTCCTCGAGGGGTCACGTCGTGGCAGAACCGTCGCAGTTTTTTCCTCGAGGGGTCCTTTATGATGACGTCTTGCCTCCTCGCCCTCTCTGCACGACTTGACGGTTCTGGCACCACGTCCTCGGGAACCGCTTAGGCATTAAACCATATATTCCCCCTTTTATTCGGCCACTTCCTGTAGCTTTCGTCCTCATCCTCCCGGCACTAGCACTTCCAAAGAAAAAACCCTCCTGTGCCACCATGTCCTCCTCTTCGTCGGATCTTTCTGCGCAGTCCTCCCCCTTCCGCGAGCCGACGCCGGAGTGGAAACCGGAGGAAGCCCATGCGGCCAACATTCGCCGCGCCATCGAAGCCGGGGATGAGCCAAGCCACGACTTCTCTACCTGGTCAGAGGACGACCAGTCCCTGACCGACGGGGAGAGCGACCTCCGCTTCCTTGCCAATGAGGAAGCGGTGGAGGAAAGCGACGACGACCACCTTCCCTGGGACGGGGCCCCCTCCTCCGAGGAGGAGGGGCAGGAGGAGGAGGAAGAAGATGACAACTCCTCCGACGAACCGCCGGCCAAACGCCACTGCCCCTGGCCCGGCAATCTCAGTGATTTCGACAGCGACGACGACGACGCTGATGAAGAAGACGAGGACCACAAAGGTCCTGCCGGCGGTCGCTATAGCAGCGACGATGAGCCAGCTGGGAGCAGCGCCGACGATGGCGATGATGGCGATGATGATGAGGGCAACAACGGCCCCTAGATAGGATCTTAGCCTAGGGCCAGCAGTAGTAGACGGGTAATGTAGCCCCTAGGATCTTCTTTTCAGAGCAATCAGCTCTTTATGTAAGAACTCTAGTTGATCAATGGAGAATTTCCCCGACTCGATCTTGTCGTCCTTCTTCATGTTAATTTAGCCGATTGCCTTTTACACCGAGCTTGCCGACTGCCAATCCGGTCGGTGCTTAAGGAGCCGATGGCAATGCATCGGACTCTCGTGGCAAACTCGAAGTGGATCCGTCTGGACCTCCACCTTCAGGACGAGCCGCAATCGTGCAAATCCTAGATCCTGGAAATACAGATCCAACTGTACGGAATACTGGATCTTAGCGGCATTCTCATCTTTGGATCTTCTTTGCCACTGTCCTTGTAGTCACACCTGGTCCAGAGACCGTCAGCGACCGTTGCTTCTTCCCATCACCTCCAGCCATTCCCTTCTGCAATAATTCACCCTTTCTCGACGAGTTATGATGCAGAGCAAGCCGATTTCAGCCAACTCGGCTCCATAGAACAAGGAACCTTAAGGGCGAGCTGCCCCCCGAGCCTCAGCCCAGGCGAGGATAAAAGCAGACCAGCCGATTGAGCTACCATTGGTTTCCCGACTGTATCGCTGTGTTAGGCTCAAGGAGCCAGCACCTGGCAGATTCTGGAAAGGTCAGCAGCTCCCTTGCACGAAGGAACCTCAATATAGTGGCCTTTCAGCCCCTCCCAGCTCCATTCCCGCACCTTGCTGTTCTGATTGGCTCATCATCTTGGGCGAACCGATGCAGCTTCTGGTGCAACTGGCTCGGCTTGAATGGCTCGGCTCTATGAAGTCATCGGATGATCATCGGTTGTTCTCATGACCCTAACCTGATCCGCAGGTTTGCGCGAACACTGCCGATTTGGTGATGGCTGCTCCATAAGACCTCTGCTTGTAACCATCATATCCCTTGAGTCGACGGCCAAGCATCGGCTTTGCCCCATGAGACCTCAAACAAGATCATGACTTTTACCAGCCAACCCAGCGGGCTGTCCATCTGGTTCCGGGCAGGTGCCTACAATAGAGCCCTGTGCGTGTCACTCAATTGGCTTGTACGCAGAAACTGATATTTCTGGCGACATCAGCATCGTTCTTCTGACAAGCTGTGATGCAGGGCCGGCCGATTCCGAAAAAATCAGCTTCATATCGGCTCATCACCTTTGGCAGGCTGATGCAGCTCTTGGTGAGGACGTTTCCCTGATGCTTTCCCCCATTTTGGTCGTGACATGCCGTAGCCGATCGCCTCATCATCGACTATCCTCCTGGTTTACTGATCGGGGCCGCGACCCGACATTGCCAACACAATGATCCGCCGACATGTTTGCCCTTCGGTGGAGCCTTGCTGCATGAACGACTGCTCCATTAAGCTCCTGCGTGTGACGGTCGCACCCCTTAAGTCGATGGCCGTGCATCGGCTGTGCTCAAAAATTTCGATGTCTTCGATTTTTGTGGCCGATTCGTTTATGTATCGCCCCCCCCACACTTGAGCTGCTCAGCTCCGTATCTTCGTATATCATCCCTCTATGTGCCCCCCGAGCTGATTCTGTCAAGTAACTGATGGTATCGGCTCTTCAGGCATCCGTTGGATCAATGCTTAACACAGACGAGGGTATGTTGAGGATAATTTCGGCCGATTGCCAAAATCGGCCTCCTTTTTTGTCGCAATGCTTGACGACGGGTTGCAACTCCTTGGATTTATACCGTGGCATGTTGGAGATAAGATCCCCTGCTTTTCATTTTTTTTTTTTTTTTTGAGGGCCGATCGCAAGGATCGGCCTTGCCACGTATGTCCAATGTCTTGGACGTGCTATTCCGTTAGGCCGGTGGATAAAACCAGCCTTACCCCGTTCTTTGTCACATCGATGCGTTCGCAGTCATCCAAATTTATGCCCGAGAGTGGTTCTTCGCCTGATGCCTCCCAAATGCCCATGCCGGCTGTTGAAACCTCGGCTGAATCATCGGCGCGGACGACCTCCACTTCATCTCCATCCCACTGTATTAGGCATTGGTGCATCGTGGATGGGATGCAACGATTGGCGTGGATCCAATCCCTCCCTAATATTACAAAGCATAGGTGCTTTTGCTCGTCGACAACAAAGAACGTCGTAGGGATAGTCTTCCTTCCTACGGTCAGATCCACGTTTAGAACACCTTGCGCGTCAGATGCTTGGCCGTTGAAATCGCTCAATGTTACATTGGTTTTGATTAAATCCGAGGTGGAGCGTCCCAACCGCCGTAGCATAGAGTAAGGCATAATGTTGACTGCCGCTCCGGTGTCCACCAGCATCTTATTGACAAGCTGCCCATTGATATAACCTCGTAGGTACAGGGCCTTCAGATGCCTGTAACTTCTTTCTCGCGGCTTCTCGAAGATGACCGGCCGTGGGCCGCAGTCCAAATGTGCCACAGGTGCTTCAAATGACCTCGGGGCGCTGAATTCCGCAGGAAGGATGAAGACCATGTTTGTGCCAGCCGATGTTTCATCATCGGCTTTCCTCTGCTTAGGGCGCCACTCTTTTTTCTGTGGCCGACCTTCTTCATCCAGGGTTTGCTGAATTTTGGCGGCCAGGTCAGGCCGTGTCTTCCTCAGTGCGTGCAGATATAACCTTTCGGCTTCTTCCAACGCACGTAGTCGCTGGACCCTTCGTTTTTGGGAGCGGCTGAGCCCGTCAGGACACCATCTTGGCCGATGATACTTGTCCTCTTCATCATCGTCCTCTAGTTCCTCGTGATCTCCCATCCGAACGGACTCAGTATGCTTGCTCCAAAGCGGGAGAGGCCCTAGACGCTCGAACACGGACACCTTAGTTGTACCCTTCTCCTTCCGTTTACATTCTGGGCAATTGCCGATTGTTGGCAATCGGTTCATTCCGGAATCCCAGCAGTGTCTGAAGAAGGGGCAGTTCCAGTGCCTATCCGCGTTGTCCGGTTCCTCGGACCTCCCTCTGGCGTGACGTTCGTACCCGTCGCCTCTGCCGTGTTGGCGATACCTCCTGTTTGCATCAGACCGACGATACTCTTCATTGTCGTTATCGTAGTGGTGCTGTCGGTCGTATGGCTGTTCGTATTTGCTGAGGAGATGCTCGGATAATAGGCGTGGATGCCGTGTGCTTCTCACCTCCTCCTCGGCCAGGTACCGTTTATCGTCGTCTTGGGGCTGGTCACGTGGAATGGCCTCCTCTTTCTCCTCGCCACGAGAATGGCTGCTCTCTGCTTTGTCCGCGTCATGGCGAATCACGAACCCGGCCATATTGGCATCGAAAAAGAACCCTGGTTCTCTTATGGAGTGGCTGAGATCGACCGTGTTGACGCCAGGCAACGGACGTGTGTCTCCGTCGAGCTTGAGGCCGTGCGAACGGGTCTTCCCATAGGAGCCGACGAGCTCGGTTCCGAGGACCGCCTTAACTTTGTTATGCTTCTTCTTGAGCTTGTCAGCCAGGTCCTCGTACTTGACCGGAGTGTTTTCCGCCATCTCTGACTTCTAATCAGGCGATTGTGGGTTCGTGTCCCACCGGGCGTGCCAGAATGTGTTGACGTCAGAAACCCACTGGCGGGCAGTGACTGGTCAACACCGTAGAGCCGGGAACAACTAGGGCTGCGGCTGGCCCTGGTCCCTCGCAGCGACGGCCCGCAAAGCCTCCCGGTCGCGCGCCGATGCAAATTGCAAGGGCGTGCCACCCGACCTATACCTGGTCGGAAGGTGTGGATGATGCCTCGCTTAGTTTCCTGCAGGGCACACACGTACACGTTAAATACGAGCCTCGATCGGCTCTCGAGTTGTCCCGTGAATCGGCTCATGGAGCCGATCCACCCATGATTCGTCCAAGGTGGCCGAATATATGGTGGTCCTGCTTGATCAAGATAAAGCGTATGAGATCCACGACGATCCGGGGTTTTCACCGCATAATCGGATCATCCTACTCACGATTGGGCCTCGCGCTCACGCACGGTGATCGTAAGCCAGCCCTAGACAAGGCCTAAAAACCAACACTAGGTTGATCCTCGGAACGTCCTGTCTAGGGGCAGCAAACTACACCTCGCATGCCGCTGGATCCTCCAACCCTTTGTAAGGCCTAACTATTGCGAGATATTAAACTAATCCTTGATGAATCAAGGAGCGATCGTAACGGATCAGATCTACTAAACGATGGTCAAGCGGGGTGCCGTCCCTGCACCCATGATGAGGTACAAGGACGGCTAGATGCGCAAGGGTTGCACTACGAAAGCATATGATACTAAGAACAATGCTAACCCTAACACATTTATGATAACTACGTTGCTCGCCATCAAAAAGGCTTCGGCACGAGCAACGCATGAACAACTAGGCAGGCTCGTGCCGCCTAGATCGCGAGATGCGATCTAGGCAGCATGGTGCTTACCGGAGGAACCCTCGAGACGAAGGAGTTGGCGATGCGCCGAGATTGGTTTGTGTTGAACGTTGGTTGTTGTTTATTCCATAAACCCTAGGTACATTTTTATAGTCCAGGGGACTTTCTAATGTGGGCGTGCACCAAACCGTGCATGGGTAAAACTCTAACTTCTAAATTCAGATGCGATCTAATATGTTACAGATACATGGGCAATTAAGCCCGAACTCTCAGCGCAAGGCCGCTTCGAAGATGCTCCCTTTAAGCCCATCTTCACTTACGGCCTGTCTCCTGATTTGGCCAAAATCAGGTGATAACAGCTTCCCATCCTAAGGCCCACGCACGTGCCAAATATGGCCTCGTTTCGACAAACTATGTGGTGAAACGGGCCGTTTCCTACTCATTTCCCCTAAAAGCCATAGAACTCCGGACGAGATAGCCCTGTTCGTGAAGGGTTTTCCAAGATAATTGCCGTATCCCAGTTCCGTCTTTTGCAGTGGTTACTAGGACACATAAAATGACGCCACGCGGCTCCGCTCGATTTTTTGGCTCCGTTTGCTTTGCCAACCGCGCAAAACGGGGCCGCCGGGACATGCGGTATGGCCGTACCGGGCGCGCGCGTGCACCCGTCCGCCAACGCGCGAAACGGAAAACATTTAGCACATAAAATGACGCGTCCTAGACCTAAAAACATTTTTCCCTCCATTTATTGAGCGAAGGAAAGTGTCGCCCAGCTCAAATCCGGTCGGCTTCCGACGGATTCGGCGGGGCACCGCAGAAGCGGGTGGGATTCCCGCATGGCTTCCGCGCGCATATGGCATGTGATAGGTGGTGCGTAGGAGGTATCCTACCGCTGCGCGGAGGTCCCGCGCGATACCGAAATGCGCACCATGTAGCCGCTTCACAAAAAAAGCCCTTCCGGCACCCCGAAAATGGAAAAACCCGTCGCCCGTGGTTCGGATTGGAAATCCGCGACCGGGGCCTTGCTTCCCATCCTAAGGCCCACGCACGTGCCAAATATGGCCTCGTTCCGACAAACTATGTGGTGAAACGGGCCGTTTCCTACTCATTTCCCCTAAAAGCCATAGAACTCCGGACGAGATAGCCCCGTTCGTGAAGGGTTTTCCAAGATAATTGCCGTATCCCAGTTCCGTCTTTTGCAGTGGTTACTAGGACACATAAAATGACGCCACGCGGCTCCGCTCGATTTTTTGGCTCCGTTTGCTTTGCCAACTGCACAAAACGGGGCCGCCGGGACATGCGGTATGGCCGTACCGGGCACGCGCGTGCACCCGTCCGCCAACGCGCGAAACGGAAAACATTTAGCACATAAAATGACGCGTCCTAGACCTAAAAACATTTTTCCCTCCATTTATTGAGCGAAGGAAAGTGTCGCCCCGGCTCAAATCCGGTCGGTTCCCAGCGGATTCGGCGGGGCACCGCAGAAGCGGGTGGGATTCCCGCATGGCTTCCGCGCGCATATGGCATGTGATAGGTGGTGTGTAGGAGGTATCCTACCGCTGCGCGGAGGTCCCGCGCGATACCGAAATGCGCACCATGTAGCCGCTTCACAAAAAAAGCCCTTCCGGCACCCCGAAAATGGAAAAACCGTCGCCCGTGGTTCGGATTGGAAATCCGCGACCGGGGCCTTGCTTCCCATCCTAAGGCCCACGCACGTGCCAAATATGGCCTCGTTCCGACAAACTATGTGGTGAAACGGGCCGTTTCCTACTCATTTCCCCTAAAAGCCATAGAACTCCGGACGAGATAGCCCCGTTCGTGAAGGGTTTTCCAAGATAATTGCCGTATCCCGGCTCCGTCTTTTGCAAGTGGTTACTAGGACACATAAAATGACGCCACGCGGATCCGCTCGATTTTTGGCTCCGTTTGCTTTGCCAACCGCGCAAAACGGGGCCACCGGGACATGCGGTATGGCCGCACCGGGCGCGCGCGTGCACCCGTCCGCCAACGCGCGAAACGGAAAACATTTAGCACATAAAATGACGCGTCCTAGACCTAAAAACATTTTTCCCTCCATTTATTGAGCGAAGGAAAGTGTCGCCCCGGCTCAAATCCGGTCGGCTTCAGCCGGATTCGGTGGGGCATCGCAGAAGCGGGTGGGATTCCCGCATGGCTTCCGCGCGCATATGGCATGTGATAGGTGGTGCGTAGGAGGTATCCTACCGCTGCGTGGAGGTCCCGCGCGATACTGAAATGCGCACCATGTAGCTGCTTCACAAAAAAAAGCCCTTCCGGCACCCCGAAAATGGAAAAACCGTCGCCCGTGGTTCGGATTGCAAATCCGCGACCGGGGCCTTGCTTCCCATCCTAAGGCCCACGCACGTGCCAAATATGGCCTCGTTCCGACAAACTATGTGGTGAAACGGGCCGTTTCCTACTCATTTCCCCTAAAAGCCATAGAACTCCGGACGAGATAGCCCCGTTCGTGAAGGGTTTTCCAAGATAATTGCCGTATCCCGGTTCCGTCTTTTGCAAGTGGTTACTAGGACACATAAAATGACGCCACGCGGATCCGCTCGATTTTTTGGCTCCGTTTGCTTTGCCAACCGCGCAAAACGGGGCCGCCGGACATGCGGTATGGCCGCACCGGGCGCGCGCGTGCACCCGTCCGCCAACGCGCGAAACGGAAAACATTTAGCACATAAAATGACGCGTCCTAGACCTAAAAACATTTTTCCCTCCATTTATTGAGCGACGGAAAGTGTCGCCCCAGTTCAAATCCGGACGGTTCCGGCGGATTCGGCGGGGCATCGCAAGAAGCGGGTGGGATTCCCAGATGGCTTCCGCGCGCATATGGCATGTGATAGGTGGTGCGTAGGAGGTATCCTACCGCTGCGCGGAGGTCCCGCGCGATACTGAAATGCGCACCATGTAGCTGCTTCACAAAAAAAGCCCTTCCAAGCACCCCGAAAATGGAAAAACCGTCGCCCGTGGTTCGGATTGGAAATCCGCGACCGGGGCCTTGCTTCCCATCCTAAGGCCCACGCACGTGCCAAATATGGCCTCGTTTCGACAAACTATGTGGTGAAACGGGCCGTTTCCTACTCATTTCCCCTAAAAGCCATAGAACTCCGGACGAGATAGCCCTGTTCGTGAAGGGTTTTCCAAGATAATTGCCGTATCCCAGCTCCGTCTTTTGCAGTGGTTACTAGGACACATAAAATGACGCCACGCGGCTCCGCTCGATTTTTTGGCTCCGTTTGCTTTGCCAACCGCGCAAAACGGGGCCGCCGGGACATGCGGTATGGCCGTACCGGAGCGCGCGTGCACCCGTCCGCCAACGCGCGAAACGGAAAACATTTAGCACATAAAATGACGCGTCCTAGACCTAAAAACATTTTTCCCTCCATTTATTGAGCGAAGGAAAGTGTCGCCCCAGCTCAAATCCGGTCAGTTTCCAGCGGATTCGGCGGGGCACCGCAGGAAGCGGGTGGGATTCCCAGATGGCTTCCGCGCGCATATGGCATGTGATAGGTGGTGCGTAGGAGGTATCCTACCGCTGCGCGGAGGTCCCGCGCGATACTGAAATGCGCACCATGTAGCTGCTTCACAAAAAAAAGCCCTTCCGGCACCCCGAAAATGGAAAAACCCGTCGCCCGTGGTTCGGATTGGAAATCCGCGACCGGGGCCTTGCTTCCCATCCTAAGGCCCACGCACGTGCCAAATATGGCCTCGTTCCGACAAACTATGTGGTGAAACGGGCCGTTTCCTACTCATTTCCCCTAAAAGCCATAGAACTCCGACGAGATAGCCCCGTTCGTGAAGGGTTTTCCAAGATAATTGCCGTATCCCGGCTCCGTCTTTTGCAGTGGTTACTAGGACACATAAAATGACGCCACGCGGCTCCGCTCGATTTTTGGCTCCGTTTGCTTTGCCAACCGCGCAAAACGGGGCCGCCGGGACATGCGGTATGGCCGTACCGGGCGCGCGCGTGCACCCGTCCGCCAACGCGCGAAACGGAAAACATTTAGCACATAAAATGACGCGTCCTAGACCTAAAAACATTTTTCCCTCCATTTATTGAGCGAAGGAAAGTGTCGCCCAGCTCAAATCCGGCCGGTTTCAGCGGATTCGGCGGGGCACCGCAGAAGCGGGTGGGATTCCCGCATGGCTTCCGCGCGCATATGGCATGTGATAGGTGGTGTGTAGGAGGTATCCTACCGCTGCGCGGAGGTCCCGCGCGATACCGAAATGCGCACCATGTAGCCGCTTCACAAAAAAAGCCCTTCCGGCACCCCGAAAATGGAAAAACCGTCGCCCGTGGTTCGGATTGGAAATCCGCGACCGGGGCCTTGCTTCCCATCCTAAGGCCCACGCACGTGCCAAATATGGCCTCGTTCCGACAAACTATGTGGTGAAACGGGCCGTTTCCTACTCATTTCCCCTAAAAGCCATAGAACTCCGGACGAGATAGCCCTGTTCGTGAAGGGTTTTCCAAGATAATTGCCGTATCCTAGTTCCGTCTTTTGCAGTGGTTACTAGGACACATAAAATGACGCCACGCGGGTCCGCTCGATTTTTTGGCTCCGTTTGCTTTGCCAACTGCGCAAAACGGGGCCACCGGGACATGCGGTATGGCCGTACCGGGCGCGCGCGTGCACCCGTCCGCCAACGCGCGAAACGGAAAACATTTAGCACATAAAATGACGCGTCTTAGACCTAAAAACATTTTTCCCTCCATTTATTGAGCGAAGGAAAGTGTCGCCCCGGCTCAAATCCGGCCGGCTTCCAGCGGATTCGGTGGGGCATCGCAGAAGCGGGTGGGATTCCCGCGATGGCTTCCGCGCGCATATGGCATGTGATAGGTGGTGCGTAGGAGGTATCCTACCGCTGCGTGGAGGTCCCGCGCGATACCGAAATGCGCACCATGTAGCCGCTTCACAAAAAAAGCCCTTCCGGCACCCCGAAAATGGAAAAACCGTCGCCCGTGGTTCGGATTGGAAATCCGCGACCGGGGCCTTGCTTCCCATCCTAAGGCCCACGCACGTGCCAAATATGGCCTCGTTCCGACAAACTATGTGGTGAAACGGGCCGTTTCCTACTCATTTCCCCTAAAAGCCATAGAACTCCGGACGAGATAGCCCCGTTCGTGAAGGGTTTTCCAAGATAATTGCCGTATCCCAGCTCCGTCTTTTGCAAGTGGTTACTAGGACACATAAAATGACGCCACGCGGATCCGCTCGATTTTTTGGCTCCGTTTGCTTTGCCAACCGCGCAAAACGGGGCCGCCGGACATGCGGTATGGCCGTACCGGGCGCGCGCGTGCACCCGTCCGCCAACGCGCGAAACGGAAAACATTTAGCACATAAAATGACGCGTCCTAGACCTAAAAACATTTTTCCCTCCATTTATTGAGCGAAGGAAAGTGTCGCCCCGGCTCAAATCCGGTCGGCTTCCGGCCGGATTCGGCGGGGCATCGCAGAAGCGGGTGGGATTCCCGCATGGCTTCCGCGCGCATATGGCATGTGATAGGTGGTGCGTAGGAGGTATCCTACCGCTGCGCGGAGGTCCCGCGCGATACCGAAATGCGCACCATGTAGCCGCTTCACAAAAAAAGCCCTTCCGGCACCCCGAAAATGGAAAAACCGTCGCCCGTGGTTCGGATTGGAAATCCGCGACCGGGGCCTTGCTTCCCATCCTAAGGCCCACGCACGTGCCAAATATGGCCTCGTTCCGATAAACTATGTGGTGAAACGGGCCGTTTCCTACTCATTTCCCCTAAAAGCCATAGAACTCCGGACGAGATAGCCCCGTTCGTGAAGGGTTTTCCAAGATAATTGCCGTATCCCAGTTCCGTCTTTTGCAAGTGGTTACTAGGACACATAAAATGACGCCACGCGGCTCCGCTCGATTTTTTGGCTCCGTTTGCTTTGCCAACCGCTCAAAACGGGGCCACCGGGACATGCGGTATGGCCGTACCGGCGCGCGCGTGCACCCGTCCGCCAACGCGCGAAACGGAAAACATTTAGCACATAAAATGACGCGTCCTAGACCTAAAAACATTTTTCCCTCCATTTATTGAGCGAAGGAAAGTGTCGCCCCAGCTCAAATCCGGTCGGTTTCCGGCGGATTCGGCGGGGCACCGCAGAAGCGGGTGGGATTCCCGGATGGCTTCCGCGCGCATATGGCATGTGATAGGTGGTGCGTAGGAGGTATCCTACCGCTGCGCGGAGGTCCCGCGCGATACTGAAATGCGCACCATGTAGCTGCTTCAAAAAAAAAGCCCTTCCGGCACCCCGAAAATGGAAAAACCGTCGCCCGTGGTTCGGATTGGAAATCCGCGACCGGGGCCTTGCTTCCCATCCTAAGGCCCACGCACGTGACAAATATGGCCTCGTTCCGACAAACTATGTGGTGAAACGGGCCGTTTCCTACTCATTTCCCCTAAAAGCCATAGAACTCCGGACGAGATAGCCCCGTTCGTGAAGGGTTTTCCAAGATAATTGCCGTATCCCGGCTCCGTCTTTTGCAAGTGGTTACTAGGACACATAAAATGATGCCACGCGGCTCCGCTCGATTTTTGGCTCCGTTTGCTTTGCCAACCGCGCAAAACGGGGCCGCCGGGACATGCGGTATGGCCGTACCGGGCGCGCGCGTGCACCCGTCCGCCAACGCGCGAAACGGAAAACATTTAGCACATAAAATGACGCGTCCTAGACCTAAAAACATTTTTCCCTCCATTTATTGAGCGAAGGAAAGTGTCGCCCCAGCTCAAATCCGGTCGGCTTCCAGCGGATTCGGCGGGGCACCGCAGAAGCGGGTGGGATTCCCGCATGGCTTCCGCGCGCATATGGCATGTGATAGGTGGTGCGTAGGAGGTATCCTACCGCTGCGCGGAGGTCCCGCGCGATACCGAAATGCGCACCATGTAGCCGCTTCACAAAAAAAGCCCTTCCGGCACCCCGAAAATGGAAAAACCGTCGCCCGTGGTTCGGATTGGAAATCCGCGACCGGGGCCTTGCTTCCCATCCTAAGGCCCACGCACGTGCCAAATATGGCCTCGTTCCGACAAACTATGTGGTGAAACGGGCCGTTTCCTACTCATTTCCCCTAAAAGCCATAGAACTCCGGACGAGATAGCCCTGTTCGTGAAGAGTTTTCCAAGATAATTGCCGTATCCCAGTTCCGTCTTTTCAGTGGTTACTAGGACACATAAAATGACGCCACGCGGATCCGCTCGATTTTTTGGCTCCGTTTGCTTTGCCAACTGCGCAAAACGGGGCCGCCGGGACATGCGGTATGGCCGTACCGGGCGCGCGCGTGCACCCGTCCGCCAACGCGCGAAACGGAAAATATTTAGCACATAAAATGACGCGTCCTAGACCTAAAAACATTTTTCCCTCCATTTATTGAGCGAAGGAAAGTGTCGCCCCAGCTCAAATCCGGTCGGCTTCCGGCGGATTCGGCGGGGCATCGCAGGAAGCGGGTGGGATTCCCAGATGGCTTCCGCGCGCATATGGCATGTGATAGGTGGTGCGTAGGAGGTATCCTACCGCTGCGCGGAGGTCCCACGCGATACTGAAATGCGCACCATGTAGCTGCTTCACAAAAAAAGCCCTTCCGGCACCCCGAAAATGGAAAAACCGTCGCCCGTGGTTCGGATTGGAAATCCGCGACCGGGGCCTTGCTTCCCATCCTAAGGCCCACGCACGTGCCAAATATGGCCTCGTTCCGACAAACTATGTGGTGAAACGGGCCGTTTCCTACTCATTTCCCCTAAAAGCCATAGAACTCCGGACGAGATAGCCCTGTTCGTGAAGGGTTTTCCAAGATAATTGCCGTATCCCAGTTCCGTCTTTTGCAGTGGTTACTAGGACACATAAAATGACGCCACGCGGCTCCGCTCGATTTTTTGGCTCCGTTTGCTTTGCCAACTGCACAAAACGGGGCCGCCGGGACATGCGGTATGGCCGTACCGGGCGCGCGCGTGCACCCGTCCGCCAACGCGTGAAACGGAAAACATTTAGCACATAAAATGACGCGTCCTAGACCTAAAAACATTTTTCCCTCCATTTATTGAGCGAAGGAAAGTGTCGCCCCAGTTCAAATCCGGTCAGTTTCCAGCGGATTCGGCGGGGCACCGCAGGAGCGGGTGGGATTCCCGCATGGCTTCCGCGCGCATATGGCATGTGATAGGTGGTGCGTAGGAGGTATCATACCGCTGCGCGGAGGTCCCGCGCGATACCGAAATGCGCACCATGTAGCCGCTTCACAAAAAAAGCCCTTCCGGCACCCCGAAAATGGAAAAACCGTCGCCCGTGGTTCGGATTGGAAATCCGCGACCGGGGCCTTGCTTCCCATCCTAAGGCCCACGCACGTGCCAAATATGGCCTCGTTCCGACAAACTATGTGGTGAAACGGGCCGTTTCCTACTCATTTCCCCTAAAAGCCATAGAACTCCGGACGAGATAGCCCTGTTCGTGAAGGGTTTTCCAAGATAATTGCCGTATCCCGGTTCCGTCTTTTGCAGTGGTTACTAGGACACATAAAATGACGCCACGCGGCTCCGCTCGATTTTTTGGCTCCGTTTGCTTTGCCAACCGCGCAAAACGGGGCCGCCGGGACATGCGGTATGGCCGTACCGGGCGCGCGCGTGCACCCGTCCGCCAACGCGCGAAACGGAAAACATTTAGCACATAAAATGACGCGTCACACTTGTACATATATGTTAGGGGCAGATGCAAGTTTTCCAACAATTTCGACGCTCCGGTGATCCGTATCTTGGGAAACCCTAGGGCGGGGACCCCGTAGATCTACCCCTATAGCTTTCTCCGTGCGAGAGTTTACCAATGTAATTTTTTACTTGTTTTGGTTTATTTAGGACATATGTACATGGAAACCATAGGTTGGGCATACTTTACCATAAAATAGGCTCCATTTGAGCCGTGGCGAGAGTTTCCACATACGTATCCCGGATTTTACCAAGTGTTAGCCCATGTATGCGGAAATCGTCAACAACGGGTACATCCAAGGTTAGCCAAACATTACATCACACTTGTACACATATGTTATGGGCATATGCAAGTTTTCCAGCGATTCCGACGATCCGATGGTCTGTATCTTGAAAAACCCTAGGGCGGGGACCCCGCAGATCTACCCCTATAGCTTTCTCCGTGTGAGGGTTTACCAATGGACTTTTTTACTTGCTTTGGTTTGTTTAGGACATATGTACATGGAAACCATAGGTTGGGCATACTTTACCATAAAATAGGCTCGTTTGAGCCGTGGCGGGAGTTTCCACATACGTATCCCGCATTTCACCAAGTGCTAGCCCATGTATGCGGAAATCGTCAACGCCGGGTACATGCAAGGTTAGAAAAACCTTACATCACACTTGTACACATATGTTAGGGACAAATGCAAGTTTTCAAGCGATTCCGACGCTCCGGTGATCTGTATCTTGGGAAACCCTAGGCCGGGGACCCTGCAGATCTACCCCTATAGCTTTTTCCGTGCGAGGGTTTAGCAATGGATTTTTTTTATTTTCTTTGCTTTGTTTAGGACATATGCACATGGGTTTGGAATGAAATAGGCCCCGGATGAGCCGTAGCAGGAGTTTCCACATACATATCCTGGATTTTTCCAAGTGCGGGCCCATGTATGCGGAAATCATCAACGCCGGGTACATGCAAGGTTAGACAAATCTTACATCACACTTGTACACATATGTTAGGGACAAATGCAAGTTTTCCAGCGATTCCGACGCTCCGGTGATCTGTATCTTGGGAAACCCTAGGGCGGGGATCCTGCAGATCTACCCCTATAGCTTTTTCCGTGCGAGGGTTTACCAATGGATTTTTTTATTTTCTTTGCTTTGTTTAGGACATATGCACATGGAAACCATAGGTTTGGAATAAAATAGGCCACAGATGAGCCGTAGCAGGAGTTTTCACATACGGATCCCGGATTTTTCCAAGTGCGGGCCCATGTATGCGGAAATCATCAACGCCGGGTACATGCAAGGTTAGACAAACCTTACATCACACTTGTACACATATGTTAGGGACAAATGCAAGTTTTCCAGCGATTCCGACGCTCCGGTGATCTGTATCTTGGGAAACCCTAGGGCGGGGACCCCGCAGATCTACCCCTATAGCTTTTTCCGTGAGAGGGTTTACCAATGGATTTTTTTATTTTCTTTGCTTTGTTTAGGACATATGCACATGGAAACCATAGGTTTGGAATAAAATAGGCCACAGATGAGCCGTAGCAGGAGTTTTCACATACAGATCCTGGATTTTACCAAGTGCGGGCCAATGTATGCGGAAATCGTCAACGCCGGATACATGCAAGGTTAGACAAACCTTACATCACAATTGTACACATATGTTAGGGACAAATGCAAGTTTTCAAGGGATTCCGACGCTCCGGTGATCTGTATCTTGGGAAACCCTAGGGCGGGGACCCTGCGATCTACCCCTATAGCTTTCTCCGTGCGAGGGTTTACCAATGGATTTTTTTATTTGCTTTGCTTTGTTTAGGACATATGCACATGGAAACCATAGGTTTGGAATGAAATAGGCCCCGGATGAGCCGTAGCAGGAGTTTCCACATACAAATCCTGGATTTTACCAAGTGTGGGCCCATGTATGCGGAAATCGTCAACGCCGGGTACATGCAAGGTTAGACAAACCTTACATCACACTTGTACACATATGTTAGGGACAAATGCAAGTTTTCAAGCGATTCCGACGCTCCGGTGATCTGTATCTTGGGAAACCCTAGGTCGGGGACCTTGCAGATCTACCCCTATAGCTTTTTTCGTGCGAGGGTTCACCAATGGATTTTTTTAATTTCTTTGCTTTGTTTAGGACATATGCACATGGAAACCATAGGTTTGGAATGAAATAGGCCCCGGATGAGCCGTAGCAGGAGTTTCCAGCGATTCGGACGCTCCGGTGGTTTGTATCTAGGGAAACCCTAGGGGGCGGGGACCCCGCAAATCTACCCCTAGGGTTAGGGTTAGGGTTAGAGTTAGGGTTAGCAATGGACTTTTTTCCTTTGTTTTAGGACATATGTACATCGATAGCAGATGTTGGGCCTACTGGATCCCGTCGACCCGTCTACGAAGAGCGTCACTCGTGGGATCTACATAAGCCATCTACCATTTTTTCTTTAAAAAAGTAACTATTTTTACATAATTCATACTAGTACATAAATAAAACAAACATAATATAAAGTTAATGACCGAGAAAAAAAAAAGAAAAAAAAATGTGTATGCCGAGGGTGGCCGTCGGCATAGGTGGGTGATGCCCTATGCCGAGGGTGGCCCTCGGCGCCTCGCTGACGCCGTGACCGGGCCGTCACGGCCGGAGCGGGACCGGAGCACATGCTAGTGCTACGCCGACGGCCTTTAGTACGCCGAGGGTGGCCGTCGGCGTAGCCCTCTCTACGCCGAGGGTATGTCTACGCCGAGGGGCTCGATGGGCCGCTGCCATGGACCGGACGTACGCCGACGGCCCCGACATTTGGCCGTCGGCGTACGCCACGGCCGTCGGCGCAGCGAGCCATTCCTGTAGTGTGAACTCAAGGGAGTGATTGGTTTCTCGCACTTTTTTCTCTGCATCTAGGTATCTCTCAAAAAGATGTACGGAGTAATTTCTTTGGAGCATTATAGCAGAAGCTAAGCCCTCCCGTCGATTGGTTGATCATGTCAAATTAAAAGTTGTTTGCTTGTAAGCTCGTCGGCTATGTGCCGGGCTTACCCGTCAAAGGAATATTGTCTACAGTGTTCGACGCAATAGCAACTCAAGTGACGGCTAATATATAGAACATATTTAGTACGACTAACATATTTATAGTAGTGAATTATAGTCTTGCACCACGAAGTTAGTTCTTTGTCATGGCTAGCTTATGACTTGAACTAAAAGAAGTGCTACGCTGAATTATTGATCCAACCTTGATGTCAACAAGTAGACATTGTCTCCCGTCATGATAGTTGTTGTCTCCTCCACCTAGCGCACATCATCGAGCCTTTTGAACTTGAGAAAATGAACATACCTTGCTGTCAAATGTCTCAGATGGTTCTACATCTGCTTCAGGAGAACTTCACACCACAAAACTTGAGAACGGTTTCTAGAATTGCTTTAAGGTCCTTCATCCTAAATTCTTATCCATTGGAAACTTATTGTTGATGAACTCACACACCCTAATTAGAACGACAATGGACATAGCACTTGGCTATATCATCATGTTCTTCTTTCAAATTGGGCAATACCTATCAGGCATCGACATATAACGAAGCGGCACCACTAAGTTCACCGATAAATTAGGCCACCTTTTCTTGTCCTACAACACAAATCAAAGTGGCGGGCCTAGCTCAATTCATGGGTATTCGGATGAATACCCATTAATTTTGGCACATAGAATTCAGATATTGATTGTAAGCACATAGTAAGTTGAGTATTCAGTCATTATTCAGATTCTATCTTCCTCTCGGACGTAGAACCACTGGTAGAAAAATGGCCTTTAGTCGCGGTTCGCAACTGCCATTAGTCGCGGTTGCGCAACCGCGACCAATTAAGCGCGACTAAAGGCCCCCCCTTTAGTCGCGGTTGCTTACGAACCGCGACTAAAGGCCCGTCCACGTGGGCGGCTACCGTGCGCTCGGGCGAAGGACCTTTAGTCGCGGTTGGTGTCCCCAACCGGGACTAAAGGCTATTTCGTTAAATTTTTTTAATTCATTTGAATTTCTAATTTTTTTCACTCCGTTTTTTTATCTTTTTTTTCCAGAATTTCTCTTATTTCAGTTATTTGCATAGCTTAGTCTCTATCTCTAACTACAATTATCTCTAGTCAAATTACTTACTCGTGGTCAAACTTCCCGCTCGGTCACCCATCCTCCCACTACTCCACCTCTAGCACGCTTAACTTCCGAGTTCCATTCCGTTCCGCATCCAAGTGCTTCGCGCGCATGTATGTGATAGTAGTATCATATCAATCCTATTAACATGTTGATCGATGTCACATTTCTTTATTGTTTGAATTTCAAATAATTCTTTTAATAAACAAAAGTAATGATGTAATAATAATATTGAATAAATAAATAAACATTAACTTTTTAATTTGTATTATTTTTAATTTTATTAATTAATTAAATATTTTTTTGCCAAACCTAAAATCTAAAAATTTGAAAATCTAAAAATTGGGTAAGATAGTAATCTTTATGCAGAATGAAATTATTAATTTTAGGTTTTAAAAAATTTAAAAAATATAAAATCCATAATTTATAGAAAAAACTAAAATCTTCCTGCTTTTGTATTTCCATTTGGAATTTTGAGAATCTAAAAATTGGCTAACCGGATAAACCCGGGTGAATTCGGATGTAACTTTTTCCCAGGATTTTTTTGATATATTATACGTTTTTTTCTGACGTCGTATGCAAAAGTTATTGCGGTTTTACCATTTTTTAAACTTTATTTGCAAAAAAAGTGGAAATTCGAATTTCTTAATTTCTCCGAATAGTAGGTTGCATAACATACAAGAATCTGAAAACAATTTTTTTTTTGAATTTTCTATTATTTTCTTTTGTATTTTACAAACCAAAAAAAGGCGATCCACGGGGGGGGGGGTGCGGGTGCGTGGGAGTAAAAAAACTCGGAAAAACCTTTAGTCGCGGTTGGGGACACCAACCGCGACTAAATGGGCCCTTTAGTCGCGGTTGGTGTCCCCAACCGTGACTAAAGGTTTTTCCGCCGGCCGCATCCCTCCATAGCCCTTTAGTCCCGGTTGGTGTTACCAACCGCGACTAAAGGGGTACCCTTTCGTCGCGGATGGAGCATTAGTCGCGGGTGGCCTCCCGAACCGCGACTAAAGCCCCCTTTAGTCGCGGTTCGAATATTTCCGGGACTAATGAGGGTGAACGGAAGCCTCTTTTTCTACTAGTGAACACTAGAACCAAAGCCGCTCAAGCCGCTTGGCCCACTTATTCGCATCCCATACACTGGCCATGGATTAACGAAACTGTTAGAGCTCCATCTATCCCAACTTCAAGTTTCTAACTAGCGACACATATACATGCACAACACAGGCAACCCGAACTCACAATTTTGTAGCACCGTAAGAAAAGCTCACAATTTTGCACGAAAAACTCACAATTTTGTATGAACCGTGCACTTCTGCGACCACTCGGCAGTGACCAAGTATTGTCTAAATTTTTTACAAGGTGAGGTTGACCCCTCTTGCCTGATTTGTTCCAGCCTCAGACCCAGTAAATCAACAATATTTTTAAGTATCTTGATTTATTACTGACTAATCGGTGAACAAAATTACCACCGCAAAGTAATCTTATAATTATTTATCTATTGTGCTCTATATAAAAAAGTTATGAACAATCTTTTTGAGGATTTTTTTACATTGATGAATACCCACTGTCAAAATCCTGCTCCCGTCCCTGCCCTAGCACAAGAACACGGGTAACTGGGTAAGTAAGCAAATTCTAACATTCTAACAAGCTCTGCAAAGAAAAACAATGTCGAAGCGAAACTTGCTAGCATCACTTCGTTGTCTGCTGCACGGAAGGTTATATTTATTATTTTAGCATGGATTCTAAAAGGTAGTTTGTGCATTGTCTTAGATTTATTGAAAACCTGGAGAATCGTTCTTTTGAGCTGATCTGGTGGTGAAGAAGAAATACTTCTTCTCATAAGGTTCTTTCTCAATTAAGAATGAACTGTAGAGCATCTCCAGCCGCGTCCCTGAAGGGATTTGGGGCGTGTTAGACAAAAAATCGTTTTCAACCGCGCCCCCAAAGATCCTTTTCGTCCGGCGCGGACTAATACGGTGTGCGGCGTCTCGAGCCCGTTCCCACTACACAGGGGATGCTCCGGGCACGTCGGACACAACGAAAAGCGAGGCGAGGAGACGCGGGCCCGACGCGTTAGCGACTCGAAAGCCTAAAACCCCGTCGCCTACCTTTGGTCAAGTGACATTAATGGCGTCCCAGCTTTCCCAGGCGACGTAGGGACGCATCTCGTCGTGCAGACTCACTGTGGCGGAGGCGTGGGCGATGTACCGCGCGGGATATCCCGTCCCGCCGGACATGCGCTTGCCAAGCAGAGGCGGGTGGAGGATAGTCGTCAACGGTGTAGGCGTCCCACTGCCCCTGTCGCCGGGCACGGAGCACTAGAGGGACGCAATCAGGGCCCGACGGTCTCGCCTCACCGCCGAGGAGCGGGCCGATCCAACCTGGACGGGCGTCGGCAACGACGCCTAGTGGGTCGCCTACTTCCAGGCACAACATGACGTCGAGATGAACAACACCGCCGGCCACATCGGCCGGCGGAACAGCTGGAACAAGGATGGGCACCTCCTCTTCTGGGGCGTTCTGGGGCGCACCCTGCAGCACATCGTCGACGGCATCCAGAACGGCGCGCCGAGGTTGGAGACGCCATCGTCGCCGCCACCATCTCCCGCAGCGCGCTGGCAGCCAAGGAGGACGTACTCATCCTCCTCCGCGATCGGCGCCTTCCTCGTCGCACCGCGCCGCACCCTACACCGTGCCCAAGCGCGAGGTGAAGGAGGAGCCGGAGTTCGCGATGTCACCCGTCAATCCGAGGCGCGGTGGTAGCGGCAGCCGGCAGCAGCAAAGGCGCGCCGGCAGCACCCTCCTCATCCCGAAGCCGGAGGTGAAGGAGGAGCAGGACGACGAGGCAGCCGGGAAGGCAGCGCTGTTGGCGGAGTACGAGCGGCAACAACGTCTCATCGCAAGCAGCGGCGACCCTGAGGACTGCCTAGGGCTGCACGCGGCGTTCGTGGCGTCGTTGAACGACAAGGACGCTTCGAGGGGCGACCTCGACGCAGCGATCGCCATGTCCATCCGCGACACCGGGAAGCCGCTCGTCGAACTCATCGACGACGGCGAGGCTACCAAGAGGAACGGTGAAGGACGAGCCCGTCGACGAGCCCGACGAGTGTGACAAGTAGGAGGTCATCACCGACGACATGTATAACTTCCACCAGTACTACGACGCCTCTGGCCGCCGCAAGTACTACTAGATTAGGGTTTAGTTTAAATTTCGTTCGAATCTATGTAATATATAGCAAGTTTGAATGAATTCGCTTAAGTTTTAAATATCTGAAATTTTGTTTGGGGGACGCGGCTGGGGAGCGAAATCCCCCAAACGCGGCACGAAGGAAACACGTCCCCCAAACGCTCGATCTGGCATCGTTTGGGGGACGTTTTGCGGGACTGATGACCCACAAGTATAGGGGGTGTATCGTAGTACTTTCGATAAATAAGAGTGTCGAACCCAACGAGGATCAGAAGGTGTTGACGAGCAGTTTTGACCGAGGATTCACTGTTAAAACTAGGAAACAGGTTTGCAAGGGTATTTGGTATTGCACGTAAATAAAGTACGAGTAAATAAAATGCAGTAATAATAATTGCAGCGAGTGGCCCAATCCTTTTTATACCAAAGGACAAGCCGGTTGTTTTACTTATGATGACCAAACGTTCTTGAGAACACACGGGAAATTCGTCAAGTGATTTCGCTTCACATAGCTAAATAATCTTCAATGGTTTGGTAAGTGTAGTGTGGGTGAACCTATGCTAATGCACTAGTTGCAAGCATCCGCAACTACAAGAAAGTAATTAAGATAAATCTAACCACAACCTTAAACTTTGAGATCCTACACTCATACACTGGTTTACTTACGGGGGTTTGGATTTCTGTCGCTCCCGCAACCCCACAATTAGTAGTCAAATACACAATACATTCCCCTAGGCCCGTAAAGGTGAAGTATCATGTAGTCGACGTTCACACGATACCACTAGAAGAATAACACCACAATTTAAATATCAAATAATTGCATATTACTCAACATAGTTCCACTACTAACAGCATGACTTCTCCCATGTCCTCAAGAACTAAACGAACTAATCACGAGACATCATATGTATCATAACTAGAGGTGATATAATGATGAATAACAATCTGGACATAAACCTTAATTCATTGGTTTCACTCAATAGCATCAACTACAAGGAGTAATCAACACCTTGAAAGTTTCCCCTATGAACTAGACAAGTATCAAACCCAAGATGTTACAGCGGGACGGCGTGGAGATGGCGGTGATGATGGTACTGGTGGTGGAGATGATGGTGATGATGATCCCGATGAAGTCCAGCTCGATGGTGGCGATGATTTTCCCCCTCCGGGAAGGAATTTCCCCGGCAGAATGCTGCCTGCCGGAGAGCTTTTCTCTCTCTTTGGTTCTCCGCCCCGTAGCGGCGGCGGAATATTTCTCGGGTCGCTCTCCCGGTCTTAGGTTTCTTGGGGGGTTAAAATACGCGAGCGGCGTCGTCAGAAGTGGGCCAGGGCGCCCAGACCATGCCTAGGCGCGACCTGGGGTGGGCTCGCGCCTAGGGGTGGTCTAGCACCCTCCTGGCCCATCTCGGCACCCCCTTCTGGCTTCCTCCGTCATCTGGAAAAATAGGATTTTTTTGTATATTTTTTGGGAATTCTTGTTTGATGGCGTGTACTCGTATTATGCGGACACGTTGTTGGGGAACCCCAAGAGGAAGGTGTGATGATCACATCAGCAAGTTTTCCCTCAGTACGAAACCAATGTTTAATCGACCAGTAGGAGAAAGGCGTGACTTCTTAAGGTGTTGCTGGCTGACTAGTGGCAGGGCACTACCGGCATCAGCAACAACGTGGAACCTGCACACAACACAACCAAAGTACTTTGCCCCAACTTACAGTGAGGTTGTCAATCTCACCGGTTTTCTGAACACAAAGGAATAGACGTATCAAATGGAAGGAGATGTTTGCAGAAAGTAAACAGAACATGATTGCAGTTGAATTTATCAGTAAAGGAAATAGGATCGGGGTCCACAGTTCACTAGAGGTGTCTCTCCATAAAGAAATAGCATGTTGGGTGAACAAATTACGGTTGGGCAATTGACAGAATATCGACCATACATGACAAGATGATTACTATGATATTTGGTATTGGGAATTACAACATAATACATAGACCGTAATTCAACTGCGTCTATGACTAATAATCCACCTTGAGGTTAGCGTCCGTACCCCTTTCAGTATAAAGTTGCAAGCAACAGACTATCGCATTAAGCAATGTGTGTAAAGTAAACAATAGAATTACCCTTGGATAAAATATTGTTGTTTTCTCCCTAGTAGCAACAACACATCTACAACCTTAGAAGTTATAAAGTCACTCTCCCAGGAAACTCTAGAGGCATGAACCTACTATCGAGCATAAGTACCCCCTCTTGAAGTCACAAGTGTCCACTTGGCCAGAGTTTCTACTAGCAATGGAGAGCATGCAAGATCACAAATAACATATGACATGAATATGTAATCAATCTCAACATAGTATTCAATATTCATCGGATCCCAGCAAACCAAACATATAGGATTATATAAAGATGATCTTGATCATGTAGGGTACCTCACAAGATCGATACATGAAGCACAAAGTGGAGAAGACAACCATCTAGCTACAGCTATGGACCCATAGTCCAGGGATGAACTACTCACCCATCACTTCGGAGGCGGGCATGGCGATGTAGATGCCTCTGGCGATGATTCCCCCTCCGATAGTGTTCCGGGAAGAGCTTCAGAAACCCCCGAGATGGGTTCTACAATGGCGGCCACGACGGAACTTTTTGTGGATGGAGGCTTGGGTGTCCAGGGTTTTCCCGAGAAGATGTATAAATAGGCTGAGGATTTAGGTCGGTGGGGCGCCTGGTGGGCATAGTCTAGCCAACATGTTGCGCCTCTTCGTCTCCCCTGTGGACTTCGTCTTTCGGTAAAATATTGACTTCAACCTTTGTTTCGTCCAATTCCGAGAATATTTCCTGTACAAATTTTCTGAAATACAAAAATAGCAGAAAACATGGAAGTGGCACTATGGCATCTTGTTAATAGGTTAGTGCCGGAAATCATGTAAAAGTGCAACGAAGTGTAAACAAAACACATATGAATTGGTGTAAAACAAGCATGGAGCATCAAAAATTATAGATACGTTTGAGATGTATCAGCATCCCCAAGCTTAACTCCTGCTCGTCCTCGAGTAGGTAAGTGATAAAAAAAAATTTTGAGGTGACATGAAGCCAACACAATCTTGATCAAGCATGTAAAACATTGTGAGCTGGGATCTAAGTACTCTAACATAGGCATGATAGATATAATTCAATAGAACTTAGCAACTATGTTATAACATAAAGAGTAACTCAAACAAAGGATCATGAATAATAGTGCATTGAAAGCAACTGTGTGTTTATGATCATAGAGTAAACATAATAAAGTGGTACTCAACATGTCCTTATGGAATAGCAAAACATAAATGCAAGAACACCTTCAAAGTTTAAGAGGTGACTAGATACAAGTAATTTGAGAGCAAGCCATAGCACAATCATGAATCAATCAATAATAAATTTGGGACTATGCACATTACACTGAGAATGAAAACTATGCTCTCTTAATCGGTGCATAAGGTAGAAGATGAAGACTCAACATAATAGTAAAATAAAGGCCCTTCGCAGAGGGAAGCAGGGATTACCCATGGGCTAGAGCTTTTTATTTTGAAAGCAATAGGAGTGTTGAAAATATTTATTTTGAGTGGTGCTACTCATGTCAACGGTAGTGATAAATAGTATGGATTATGCGTAATTACTTCCTATAAGTTTGCTTGCCTCATGCATAATATACTAATAGTGCTCACACCTTGTCCTAATTAGCTTTGACTTCCATGGATTTTCATCACATACATATGTTTTAACCAAGTGTCACAAAGGGGTACCTCCTTGCCGCATGTACAACGGTCTTTAGGAGATGAATCTCATTTGATTTCTCAATTTTGATGAATCTCCACTTTTTTGGACATCCATACCAGGAAAACAAGGACAACAGATATTTGGACTTTTGCCCAGCAAAAACTTCCACCATGTGAGCATGGCTTTAGTTGGCGGCCCAATGTTCCTCTCTAACAATATGCATACTCCAATCTTTGCAACTCATGGTAAATCTCCCTTACTTCAAACAAGATGAGCATGCATAGTATTTCACATGATATTCAACAAAAATGCATATTGATGGTGTTCCCCATGACAGCATGGTTATCACACAACAAGCAACTTATAAGAACTAAAAATGCATAGGACATAATACTTACCGCAATAGTTTCAAGACTACTTTTCCATGGGCTATAATTTACACAAAACAGGTGATTATTTTTGAAGGTTTAAAAGTAGCACACAAGCAATTTACTTTGGAATGACGGTGCATATAGGTAGATATGGTGGACACAATTGGCAACTCTGGTTTCTGGTGGTTGGTTCCACGAGTAGAGATCATACTCAGTACAGGTGAAAGCTAGCAAAAAGACTGGAAGTGACCAACTAAGAGAGCAATAATGGCCATAATCATGCATAGCGACAAAACATTATCAATCAAAGCATAAAGTAATATTACAAGTCAAAAACTAAATGATCATAGAGGCTTTAGTTGACTGGTTATAGTCATAACATGGTATAAGCATGTGCCAAGTCAACTCAATAAAGCATCAAAGGAGAATACCATAATACTATGCTTTTATGATAGAAATAACACATGATTCTTTTAATGACACATTATGCACTCTCAGCCATTTGACAAAAGTAATGCTACAACAATAAATACTAAGCATATGACAAGAATAGCATCCAACATGACATGCCAAAGTTTATGCCACAGTCTGAACAAGCTTCCTTTTTGCATCACTATAGTCATGAAATATTTTACTCGTATCCAACACCAATCAACTTATTTTAAATAACTCTCAGAGATGAAATACAATATGGACCAGAGATATAATCATACACAAATAAAGAATACTAACATGCTCTGAAAAAAATTCAAGTGAAAGGATAAGAGCTAAACGCGGTACCAGAAAACTAGAACACTTGCAGAACGATAACAACTAAAACTAGAGCGTTCTATGCAATTAAAAAGGAGCGGGTCTTTCTCCAAAACAAATGTGCCAGGATACAACATATGCTACAGCAAACAAAACAAAACAAAACAAAACAAAAAATAAAAACGCTCCAAGAACAACACATAGCGTATGAAGCAATTAAAATATAGCGTATAAAGAGATGACCTGTTGCTTTGTTGATGAAGATGGGATACCTTGGGCATCCCCAAGCTTTGACGCTTGTACCTCTTGGATATTTCTTGAGGTGACATGGGCATCCCCAAGCTTGAGTTTTTGTCCATACTTCATCTCATTACATTTTTTTTGACACAATTCATCTCATTACATTATTCTTCTCTCCCTACATTTGAAAACTTCCTTCATACAAAACTTCACACAATTCTCAGTACTAGCATTAGTACAATCAAAATAACAAATCCACTTGGGTTCAGTTATAACATATATCAAACATCCATTAAAACATTAGCTACTGTAGCAATTTCTTCCAAAAGCTCTTTCTCTCAAAAGAACTAAAAAAGAAAGAGATTAAGAGGCAAATGCAAATAGTGGCAGAAATCTGTCAAAACAAAACATCACGTAAAGATCGAAATTTCCGAAAATGCTCTGTTGCTTATCTCGAAAAGTGGTAAACTAACGAAAGTTAGATAATAACCTAGGGCATATTCATAAACAATGATAGCTCAAAATTCCACTCTAGCTATTTTATACGAATTTTTATGGTAACAACACAGAATCTGTTTTCACGACATCAACTTCCCCAAACATTACTTTCTTTCTATTAGAGGCTATTCTTGGCACAAACACGAAATAAAAATGATAAGGAGAGGTCATTGCAGTAGTAATAACTTCCAAGGCTCAACAAAAATAAAAATTACTGTAAATAAAATATGGGCTGTCTCCCATAAGCGCTTTTCTTTAACGCCTTTCAGCTAGGTGCAGTAAAAATGCAAACATCAAGTATTATCAAGTGAAAGAGAATCAACATTATAAATGGTGGGAGCCTTGCGCATACCTCTCTTATTTTTAAGCTTTTTCATAGGGAAACAATGAGAACCACCTTGTGGGGTAGTGAAGATCATGATACCTTCCCCAACATCAATCCTTGCTCCCATGAGTTTTAGCAGTGATCGCCCAAGCATAATTTGTCATTTTCCTACACATTCAATGACAAGATAATCAGTAGATACCATCCTCCCTAAAAAAAATTGTGTGCACTCCTTCAGCAATTTTAATGGGTAATATAACAGCATTATTGGTAAGAGATATTTCTTCTCCTTCCTCAGAAAGTCCCCAAATATTTAAAGACTCGTAAATATCTCTAGGCATAAGGCAAAATTCAGACATAATATCACAACGAGCATAAAAAAATTTACCACCTATATCAACTTTCACCGAAGGGAGCCAATTTGTGGGTTCAAAATTTATGGGAACTTGATCATATTTCTCCCAAAGCATACTATAACATTCATCCAATCTAGTTGTACTTGTCTCAAGAGTGTTTAATCTACTAAAAATGCTCACAAGGGATGAATCAAAATGACTAGGTGAGCTATATGTTGCAATCAAAAAAATTATGGCATTAAAAGCTTATCTCCATCACAAAGAAGGAAATCTCCTCCAGCTACTGTATCCAATTCAGTTTTATATAAGAACTATTAATTCTAGACCAAGCATCCTTGAAACTCTCCTCACTCCCTTGCTTGAAAGTGAAAATCATTTCCTCAGGCGACATAGTAATAGGAGCAGACATTTTAGCAAAATTAAAACTAAGCAACAGAAATAACAACTATAGTAAAAACTAATTTTTTGTGTGTTTTAGATATAAAGACAACTATAAAATTAAACTATTTTTTGTGTTTTTGATATAATGAATGCAAACAAAACAAAATAAAGTAAACTAAGAAAACTATAACAAAGTAAAGAGATTGGAGATGAGAGACTCCCCTTGCAGAAATCCTCTTTCTCCCCGTCAACGGCGCCATAAAACAAGCTTGATGGCGTGTACTCGTCTTATGTGGACACGCTGTTCGGGAACCCCAAGAGGAAGGTGTGATGAGCACAACAACAAATTTTACCTTAGTACGAAACCAAGGTTGTTTGCAGAAGGTAAACAGAACAGGATTGCAGTTGAATTTATCAGTAAAGGAAATAGGATCGGGGTCCACAGTTCACTAGAGGTGTCTCTCCATATAGAAATAGCATGTTGGGTGAACAAATTATAGCTGGGCAATTGACAGAATATCGACCATACATGACAAGATGATTACTATGATATTTGGCATTGGGCATTACAACATAATACATAGACCGTAATCCAACTGCGTCTATGACTAATAATCCACCTCGAGGTAGCGTCCGCACCCCTTCCAGTATAAAGTTGCAAGCAACAGACTATCGCATTAAGCAATCTGTGTAAAATAAATAGTAGAATTACCCTTGGATAAAATATTGTTGTTTTCTCCCTAGTAGCAAGATCACAAATAACATATGACATGAATATATAATCAATCTCAACATAGTATTCAATGTTCATCGGATCCCAGCAAACCAAACATATAAGATTACATAAAGATGATCTTGATCATGTAGGGAAACTCACAAGATCGGTACATGAAGCACAAAGTGGAGAAGACAACCATCTAGCTACTGATATGGACTCATAGTCCAAGGATGAACTACTCACGCATAACTTCAGAGGTGGGCATGGCGATGTAGATGCCTCCGGTGATGATTTTCCCCCTCAGGCAGGGTGCCGAGAAGAGCTTCAGAATCCCCCGAGATGGGTTCTGCGATGGCGGCCACGACAGAGCTTTTTGTGGATGGAGGCTCGGGTGTCCAGGGTTTTCATAAGAAGATGTATAAATAGGATGAGGATTTAGGTTGGTGGGGTGCCTTGTGGGCCCAGACCACCCTTAGGCATGGGCCAGGTCCAGGCCGCGCCTAGGGTAGGTCTAGCCGACCTGATGCGCCTCTTCGTCCCCCCCACTGGACTTCGTCTTCCTTTCGGTAAAATATTGACTTCGGCTTTTGTTTCGTCCAATTCCGAGAATATTTCCTGTACAACTTTTCTAAAATAAAATAAAAACAACAGAAAATAGGGAACTGGCACTATGTATCTGGTTAATAGGTTAGTGCCAGAAATCATGTAAAAGTGCAATGAAGTGTAAACAAAACACATATGAATTGGTGTAAAACAAGCATGGAGCATCAAAAATTATAGATACGTTTGAGACGTATCATTGTTCTTCAGAAATATGGTGTCTTGTGATACGTCTCCGATGTATCGATAATTTCTTATGTTCCATGCCACATTATTGATGATATGTACATGTTTTATGCATACTTTATGTCATATTTATGCATTTTCCGGCACTAACCTATTAATGAGATGCCGAAGAGCCGATTCTGTCGTTTTTACTGCTCGTTTTTGGTTTCGGAAATCCTAGTAAGGAAATATTCTCGGAATTGGACGAAATCAACGCCCAGGGGCCTATTTTTCCACGAAGCTTCCAGAAGACCGGAGGACTTACGAAGTGGGGCCACGAGGTGGCGCCACACTAGGGCGGCGCGGCCCAAGCCTTGGTCGCGCCGGCCTGTTGTGTGGGGCCCTCGTGTGGCCCCCGACCTGCCCCTTCCGCCTACATATAGTCTTCGTCGCGAAACCCCCGGTACCGAGAGCCACGATACGGAAAACCTTGCCGAGATGCCGCCGCCGCCAATCCCATCTCGGGGATTCGGGAGATCGCCTCCGGCACCCTGCCGGGAGAGGGAATCATCTCCCGGAGGACTCTTCACCGCCATGATCACCTCCGGAGTGATGAGTGAGTAGTTCACCCCTGGACTATGGGTCCATAGCGTAGCTAGATGGTCGTCTTCTCCTTATGTGCTTCATTGTCGGATCTTGTGAGCTGCCTAACATGATCAAGATCATCTATCTATAATGCTATATGTTGTGTTTGTCGGGATCCGATGGATAGAGAATACTATGTTATGTTGATTATCAATCTATTACCTATGTGTTGTTTATGATCTTGCATTCTCTCCATTATTAGTAGAGGCTCTGGCCAAGTTTTTACTCTTAACTCCAAGAGGGAGTATTTATGCTCGATAGTGGGTTCATGCCTCAATTAAATGCGGGACGAGTGACGTAAAGTTCTAAGGTTGTGGATGTGTTGTTGCCACTAGGGATAAAACATTGATGCTATGTCCGAGGATGTAGTTATTGATTACATTACGCACCATACTTAATGCAATTGTCACGTTGCTTGCAACTTAATACTTGGAAGGGGTTCGGATGATAACCCGAAGGTGGACTTTTTAGGCATAGATGCATGCTTGGATAGCGGTCTATGTACTTTGTCGTAATGCCCAATTAAATCTCACTATACTCATCATATCATGTATGTGCATGGTCATGCCCTCTCTATTTGTCAATTGCCCGACTGTAATTTGTTCACCCAACATGCTATTTATCTTATGGGAGAGACACCTCTAGTGAACTGTGGACCCCGGTCCTATTCTTTTACATTGAATACAATCTGCTGCAATACTTGTTCTTCACTGTTCTTCGCAAACAATCATCATCCGCACTATACATCTAATCCTTTGTTACAGCAAGCCGGTGAGATTGACAACCTCACTGTTTCGTTGGGGCAAAGTACTTTGGTTGTGTTGTGCAGGTTCCACGTTGGCGCCGGAATCCCCGGTGTTGCGCCGCACTACATCCCGCCACCAACAACCTTCAACGTGCTTCTTGGCTCCCTACTTGGTTCGATAAACCTTGGTTTCTTGCCGAGGGAAAACTTGCTGCTTGTGCGCATCATACCTTCCTCTTGGGGTTCCCAACGAACGTGTGTATTACACGCCATCAAGCTCTTTTTACGTCGCCGTTGCCTGGGAAGCCGAAGAAAAGCTACACCACAGAAATTGCCAACTCCCACGGCAACAGCTCTTTTTCTGGCGCCGTTGCCGGGGAGATCAAGACACGCTGCAAGGAGAGTCTCCACAATCCAATCTCTTTACTTTGTTTTTGTCTTGCTTTATTTTATTTACTTTCTTGTTTGCTGCATTATATCAAAACACAAAAAAATTAGTTGCTAGTTTTACTTTATTTACTGCCTTGTTCTCTATATCAAAAACAAAAAAAAAATAGTTACTTGCATTTACTTTATTTACTTTTTGTTTATTTCATCATGTTTCCTCCTAAGTACACTCTAAAAGACATACCGGTAGGACGTGGGTCTATAATTGGGAGAGATAATATAGAAGATTTTTTCACTCATGTTAGTACCACTGAAGATTTTGAAGATAGACACTTGGTAGAACTTGCTCCTACTTATGAAATTGCTGCTGCTTCTTTAGTTCACATGTTGGAAACTAAATTTGTTAATCTTAATCCTATAATCCAACACATGTTTCTCACACTTGGTGATATGGAAGAAGGGGAAAAGAAAGATTTTGTTTTAGAAACCCTTCTTAAAGAATTTGGTGGTGTAGCAAGAGAGGCTAGAAAGGTCTTTATCAAATACAATATGCTTGGCTCTTATACCAATTTTGTTAGTATCCTTGAAAAGATGGATATGGAGAGAGTAAGGTACACTAATAATATTAATGATGGTGGGGAGATTAAGACAACAATACCTTGTAAGCTCCTGGGAATGAATGACGCTCTAGAAAATAACTATGGTTGGCTTGTTCCTGAAAATTTGTTTGACGAGGATAGCAAACCTAAGAATAATGAAAAGGGAGCCTCTGAAACTCATATAGATAAGATAAAATGCATAGTTGAGAAAACTTCCAACACCTATGTTGATGCTTCATCTCTCGATAATACTTGATACACACTTTCTGCGCCTAGCTGAAAGGCGTTAAAGAAAAGCGCTTATGGGAGACAACCCATGTTTTTACTACAGTACTTTATTTTATATTTGAGTCTTGGAAGTTGTTACTACTGTAGCAACCTCTCCTTATCTTAGTTTTGTGCATTGTTGTGCCAAGTAAAGTCGTTGATAGTAAGTTTCATACTAGATTTGGATTACTGCGCAGAAACAG
Source organism: Lolium rigidum (assembly GCF_022539505.1). Lineage (NCBI taxonomy): Eukaryota > Viridiplantae > Streptophyta > Magnoliopsida > Poales > Poaceae > Lolium > Lolium rigidum. The sequence continues at coordinate 174,304,574 of NC_061509.1, read as the reverse complement.
ATTTCTTGTCTGTCACGAATCTGGGCCTAATTCTCTGTAGGTAACTCAGAAAATTATGCCAATTTACGTGAGTGATCCTCAGATATGTACGCAACTTTCATTAAATTTGGGCATTTTCATTTGAGCAAGTCTGGTGCCACTTTAAAATTCGTCTTTACGAACTGTTCTGTTTTGACAGATTCTGCCTTTTATTTCGCATTGCCTCTTTTGCTATGTTGGATGAATTTCTTTGTTCCATTAATGTCCAGTAGCTTTGTGCAATGTCCAGAAGTGTTAAGAATGATTATGTCACCTCTGAACATGTAAATTTTTATTGTGCACTAACCCTCTAATGAGTTGTTTCGAGTTTGGTGTGGAGGAAGTTTTCAAGGATCAAGAGAGGGAGATGATACAATATGATCAAGGAGAGTGAAAGCTCTAAGCTTGGGGATGCCCCGGTGGTTCACCCCTGCATATTTTAAGAAGACTCAAGCGTCTAAGCTTGGGGATGCCCAAGGCATCCCCTTCTTCATCGACAACATTATCAGGTTCCTCCCCTGAAACTATATTTTTATTCCATCACATCTTATGTGCTTTGCTTGGAGCGTCGGTTTGTTTTTGTTTTTGTTTTTGTTTGAATAAAATGGATCCTAGCATTCATTGTGTGGGAGAGAGACACGCTCCGCTGTTGCATATGGACAATATGTCCTTAGGCTTTACTCATAGTATTCATGGCGAAGGATGAATCTTCTTCGTTAAATTGTTATATGGTTGGAATCGGGAAATGCTACATGTAGTAATTCTAAAATGTCTTGAATAATTTGATACTTGGCAATTGTTGTGCTTATGTTTAAGCTCTTGCATCATATACTTTGCACCTATTAATGAAGAAATACATAGAGCTTGCTAAAATTTGGTTTGCATAATTGGTCTCTCTAAAGTCTAGATAATTTCTAGTATTGAGTTTTGAACAATAAGGAAGACGGTGTAGAGTCTTATAATGTTTACAATATGTCTTTTATGTAAGTTTTGCTGCACCGGTTCATCCTTGTGTTTGTTTCAAATAACTTTACTAGCCTAAACCTTGTATCGAGAGGGTATACTTCTCATGCATCCAAAATCCTTGAGCCAACCACTATGCCATTTGTGTCCACCATACCTACCTACTACTTGGTATTTCTCCGTCATTCCAAAGTAAATTGCTTGAGTGCTACCATTAAAATTTCCATTCTTTACCTTTGCAATATATAGCTCATGGGACAAATAGCTTAAAAACTATTGTGGTATTGAATATGTACTTATGCACTTTATCTCTTATTAAGTTGTTTGTTGTGCGATAACCATGTTCCCGGGGACGCCATCAACTACTCTTTGTTGAATATCATGTGAGTTGCTATGCATGTCCGTCTTGTCTGAAGTAAGGGAGATTTACCACTCATTTAATGGTTAGAGCATGCATAATGTTAGAGAAGAACATTGGGCCGCTAACTAAAGCCATGAATCATGGTGGAAGTTTCAGTTTTGGAAATACATCCTCAATCTCATATGAGAACATTAATTGTTGCTACATGCTTATGCATTAAAGAGGAGTCCATTATCTGTTGTCTATGTTGTCCCGGTATGGATGTCTAAGTTGAGAATAATCAAAAGCGAGAAATCCAAATGCGAGCTTTCTCCTTAGACCTTTGTACCAGGTGGCATAGAGGTACCCCTTTGTGACACTTGGTTAAAACATGTGTATTGCGATGATAATCCCGGTAATCCAAGCTAATTAGGACAAGGTGCGGGCACTATTAGTACACTATGCATGAGGCTTGCAACTTGTAAGATATAATTTACATAACACATATGCTTTATTACTACCGTTGACAAAATTGTTTCTTGTTTTCAAAACCAAAGCTCTAGCACAAATATAGCAATCAATGCTTCCCTCTGCGAAGGGCCTTTCTTTTACTTTTATGTTGAGTCAGTTCACCTATCTCTTTCCACCTCAAGAAGCAAACACTTGTGTGAACTGTGCATTGATTCCTACATACTTGCATATTGCACTTGTTATATTACTTTACATTGACAATATCCATGAGATATACATGTTATAAGTTGAAAGCAACCGCTGAAACTCAATCTTACTTTGTGTTGCTTCAATACCTTTACTTTGATTTATTGCTTTATGAGTTAACTCTTATGCAAGACTTATTGATGCTTGTCTTGAAAGTACTATTCATGAAAAGTCTTTGCTTTGTGATTCATTTGTTTACTCATGTCATTACCATTGTTTTGATCGCTGCATTCATTACATATGCTTACAATAGTATGATCAAGGTTATGATGGCATGTCACTCCGAGAAATTATCTTTGTTATCGTTTACCTGCTCGGGACGAGCGAGAACTAAGCTTGGGGATGCTCGATACGTCTCCGACGTATCGATAATTTCTTATGTTCCATGCCACATTATTGATGATATCTACATGTTTTATGCATACTTTATGTCATATTTATGCATTTTCCGGCACTAACCTATTAACGAGATGCCGAAGAGCCGCTTGCTTGTTTTCTGCTGCTTTTGGTTTCAGAAATCCTAGTAAGGAAATATTCTCGGAATTGGACGAAATCAACGCCCAGGGGCCTATTTTTCCACGAAGCTTCCAGAAGACCGGAAGACTTACGAAGTGGGGCCACGAGGTGGCGCCACACTAGGGCGGCGCGGCCCAAGCCTTGGCCGCGCCGGCCTGTGTGTGGGGCCCTCGTGTGGCCCCCTGACCCGCCCTTCCGCCTACATATAGTCTTTGTCGCGAAACCCCCGTACCGAGAGCCACGATACGGAAAACCTTACCGAGACGCCGCCGCCGCCAATCCCATCTCGGGGATTCGGGAGATCGCCTCCGGCACCCTGCCGGAGAGGGGAATCATCTCCCGGAGGACTCTTCACCGCCATGATCGCCTCCGGAGTGATGAGTGAGTAGTTCACCCCTGGACTATGGGTCCATAGCGGTAGCTAGATGGTCGTCTTCTCCTTATGTGCTTCATTGTCGGATCTTGTGAGCTGCCTAACATGATCAAGATCATCTATCCGTAATGCTATATGTTGTGTTTGTCGGGATCCGATGGATAGAGAATACTATGTTATGTTGATTATCAATCTATTACCTATGTGTTGTTTATGATCTTGCATGCTCTCCGTTATTAGTAGAGGCTCGGCCAAGTTTTTACTCTTAACTCCAAGAGGGAGTATTTATGCTCGATAGTGGGTTCATGCCTCCATTAAATGCGGGACGAGTGACGAAAAGTTCTAAGGTTGTGGATGTGCTTGTTGCCACTAGGGATAAAACATTGATGCTATGTCCGAGGATGTAGTTATTGATTACATTACGCACCATACTTAATGCAATTGTCCGTTGTTTGCAACTTAATACCGGAAGGGGTTCGGATGATAACTCCGAAGGTGGACTTTTTAGGCATAGATGCATGCTTGGATAGCGGTCTATGTACTTTGTCGTAATGCCCAATTAAATCTCACTATACTCATCATATCATGTATGTGCATGGTCATGCCCTCTCTATTTGTCAATTGCCCGACCGTAATTTGTTCACCCAACATGCTATTTATCTTATGGGAGAGACACCTCTAGTGAACTGTGGACCCCGGTCCTATTCTTTTACATTGAATACAATCTGCTGCAATACTTGTTCTTTACTGTTCTTCGCAAACAATCATCATCCGCACTATACATCTAATCCTTTGTTACAACAAGCCGGTGAGATTGACAACCTCACTGTTTCGTTGGGGCAAAGTACTTTGGTTGTGTTGTGCAGGTTCCACGTTGGCGCCGGAATCCCTGGTGTTGCGTGATACGTCCAAAACGTATCTACTTTCCCGAACACTTTTGCTATTGTTTTGCCTCTAATTTGTGTATTTTGGATGCAACAGTGCGGCTGAATTGACAACTCAGTTGTTAAGGCTTATAAGTATTCTTTACCTCCCCTTGTGTCGAATCAATAAATTTGGGTTTTACTTCCCTCGAAGACTGTTGCGATCCCCTATACTTGTGGGTCATCAGGGGCCTATTTTTTCACGAAGCTTCCAGAAGACCGGAGGACTTACGAAGTGGGGCCACGAGGTGCGCCACACTAGGGCGGCGCGGCCCAAGCCTTGGCCGCGCCGGCCTGTTGTGTGGGGCCCTCGTGTGGCCCCCTGACCTGCCCTTCCGCCTACATATAGTCTTCGTCGCGAAACCCCCGACACCGTGAGCCACGATATGGAAAACCTTACGAGACGCCGCCGCCGCCAATCCCATCTCGGGGGATTCGGAAGATCGCCTCCGGCACCCTCGCTCGGAGAGGGGAATCATCTCCCGGAGGACTCTTCACCGCCATGATCGCCTCCGGAGTGATGAGTGAGTAGTTCACCCCTGGACTATGGGTCCATAGCAGTAGCTAGATGGTCGTCTTCTCCTTATGTGCTTCATTGTCGCATCTTGTGAGCTGCCTAACATGATCAAGATCATCTATCTGTAATGCTATATGTTGTGTTTGTCGGGATCCGATGGATAGAGAATACTATGTTATGTTGATTATCAATGTATTACCTATGTGTTGTTTATGATCTTGCATGCTCTCCGTTATTAGTAGAGGCTCGGCCAAGTTTTTACTCTTAACTCCAAGAGGGAGTATTTATGCTCGATAGTGGGTTCATGCCTCCATTAAATGCGGGATAGTGACTGAAAGTTCTAAGGTTGTGGATGTCTTGTTGCCACTAGGGATAAAACATTGATGCTGTGGTCCGAGGATGTAGTTATTGATTACATTACGCACCATACTTAATGCAATTGTCTATTGTTTGCAACTTAATACCGGAAGGGGTTCGGATGATAACCCTGAAGGTGGACTTTTTAGGCATAGATGCATGTTGGATAGCGGTCTATGTACTTTGTCGTAATGCCCAATTAAATCTCACTATACTCATCATATCATGTATGTGCATGGTCATGCCCTCTCTATTTGTCAATTGCCCGACCTGTAATTTGTTCACCCAACATGCTATTTATCTTATGGGAGAGACACCTCTAGTGAACTGTGGACCCCGGTCCTATTCTTTTACATTGAATACAATCTGCTGCAATACTTGTTTTATCATGTTCTTCGCAAACAATCATCTTCCACACAATACGGTTAATCCTTTGTTTACAGGCAAGTCGGTGAGATTGACAACCTCATCATGCTTCGTTGGGGCAAAGTACTTTGGTTGTGTTGTGCAGGTTCCACGTTGGCACCGGAATCCATGGTGTTGCGCCGCACTACATCCCGCCGCCATCAACCTTCAACGTGCTTCTTGGCTCCTACTGGTTCGATAAACCTTGGTTTCTTACTGAGGGAAAACTTGCTGCTGTGCGCATCATACCTTCCTCTTGGGGTTCCCAACGAGCGTTTGTCTCACGCGCATCACTACCCAAGTGGCTTCGGTAGATATCTCTTTAATGAAACCAGCTTCTCTGAGTCGATCAATTTCTGACAGCATGGCTTTGCGGTTTGGTTCCGAAAAACGCCGCAAAGGTTGTTTGATTGGTCTCGCTATTGGATCCAAGTTTAGGTGGTGCTCGGCAAGTTCCATGGGTACTCCTGGCATGTCAGCTGGACACCATGCGAAGATTTTCCAGTGCTCACGGAGGAACTCGACGAGCGCGCTTTCCTATGCGAGGTCCATGTTTGTCGCGATGGACGTCGTTTTCTTCGGATCTATCGGGTGGATCTGCACTTCCTTAGAATCTTTTGCGGTGTTGAAGGTTGATTCCTTGTTGGGCCTCCCTACATCTGGCAGCACATCATAATCAGTCATGAGCCTTGACGCCGCGTACTCTGCTTGCATCCCGAAGGTTTCTGATAGTCGATGAAAATCCTTGTCACATTTATCGGCTAGCGCAAAGCTTCCTTTAACTGTGATTGGTCCCTTAGGTCCAGGTAACCTCCATAGCAGATACGTGTAATGTGGTACCGCCATAAACCTCGCGTATGCTGGTCGCCCCAACAAGGCGTGATATTGCGAAGGGAAATCCACAACTTATAACTCCAACCTCTCTATCCTGTAATTTTCTCGGGTCCCAAACTGAACGTCGAGATGGATCCTTCCCAACGGATAACTCGGCTTCTCTGGTGTGATTCCATGGAAACGCGTGTCAGTTGGTTTTAGATTTGCCAATGATATGTTCATCTTCCTCAATGTATCTGCATACATAAGGTTTATACTGCTGCCTCCGTCTATGAAAGCTCGAGATACATCGAATCCTGCGATCACCGCTGGCAAGATAAGTGCTGATTGCCCTGGTCGAGGAACTTGCTGCGGGTGATCCGCGATTGTGAAGCCAATGTCCTGTCCCGACCAATTTAGGTACTCTATCGTTGGTGGAGGCATCTTCTCTGCCATGAACACTTGTCGCGAGATTACCTTCTGAGCCCTGTTAGATGGCCTGGCTTTCTGAATCATCGACACCGCGCCGTTATTGTTAGGATCTATGGGGGTGGTTGTGGTGCTGCCGCTATTCTAAGCTGATGTCGATTTTCGTCCGTGATTGCGGGAGGAGGTGGTAGGTGGATCTCACTCCTAGGCCCTTGAAAGTTTCGATTTGCTGCTTGAGCATTAGCTATTCCTCCTACTCGCAACATTGCTTGAAACTTACGGCAGTCCTTCTGGAGATGTCCTGACTGCCTTCTTCCATTGTTGTCGAGATAAAAATGCATCTGGCATGGCGCGTTCATCATATCTTCGGGAGTTACGAAAGGTCTTTGAAACCTTGACCCGCTATTTTGCCTGTTATTTCGGGAATCATCTCTGTTGTCGCTTCGCTGCTCATTACTCTTTTGATATTCGTCTCTATTGTTTCCTCCGTTGTTTCCCCGAAAACCAGCCGATATTTGGCCAGGAGCATTGTAATTCGAGAACTGCCGAGAAAATCGCCTTCTATTTTGAAAGTTTCGGCTACGGTCCTCCTCTGGTGACCTGTGTTGCTTGTTATGAACATCATCTTCTCCGTCTGCCCATCTGTTTGCTATCTCCATCAATGCTGACACTGTCCTTGGGTTAGTTCTGCCCAAGTCCTCGACGAAATCTCCTCGCCGAATTCCTGCCACAAACGCATCTATTGCTCTTTCGTCAGATATGTTCTCTGCCGAGTTTTTGATGATGTTCCACCTTTGGATGTACTTTCTCATCGACTCATCATGTTTTTGTCGACATGACCTAAGCTCTTCAAGTGATGCTGGTTTTTTGCAAGTTGATCGGAAGTTCTTGACGAACACATCCTCAAAACTGTCCCAGCTGTCGATGGACCCCGGAGGGAGTTTCTTTATCCAGGATCTTGCGGCTCCACTCAGGTGTATCTGAATACTCTGCATTGCTGTTGCCCTGGTGCCCCCTATTAATTTCACCGTCTCTAGATAATCGACTAGCCAATCCTCAGGATCTTGCAAGCCGTCGAATTTCTTGAAACTATCGGGTAACTTGAATCCTGACGGGACTCGAGTTTTTCGAACTCGTCTCGTAAAACACGTGAGCCCACACATATCTTCCTCAGCAACTTCTGGTGAATGACGATGCTCCCTTCTTTCTTGTCGCGCTCTATCCACTCTGGCCTGAGTCGTTGCGTCTCTAACTCCACTTGCTCTCGGTGGATCTTGCATCTGCTGCGATAGGTCTCGGACTATTTTGCCTTGCAGTTTCTTCGGGAGGTGTAGCTGCGAACGCTGCTCCCATGGCGCCACATCCTGCCATGGCCATGTTATACAACGCTTCTCTTGGATCTCCGGGAGGTGGTCTAGACGCCAGGATGAAAGCTCGTGTCGCCATATACCCTGCTTCCGGTGTTTTTGGAATAATATTCCCCCTCGTGTCGATTGACATAACGGACATGTCGAGATTTTGGATTAGAGTCTCTCTTTCTGCTTCAGGTATGTTTTGCAACCGAGATCTTGCTCTCCTGCGAGCTTCTCTATGACTATCTCCTGAAGTTCCTGACTGTCGACTTAGCTCTGCTCTTCGCCTGCTTGATGCAGAAGCTGCCTCCCTTCTTCTGTTCAAAGCAGCTGTCTGTTTTTCCAATTCCCTTCCTGCTCTAGCGAGCCTATATTGATATGCTTGCAGTTCTTCCACCGTAGCGGTTGTCTCCATTGGTTCAGAACCATCCATAGCTTTCGCACCTCTATCCCATGCTGCTTGTGGAAGTTGAACTCGAACACGTGGTGTAGGCCCGACATATTTAGTGCCCAAGCCTCGCCTTAGGTCTGAGGGATCAACATATGGATTTCCCAAATCGTCGAAAGCCTCTGATGTTTCCTCCTGATCACGACTTGCTTCTCCAATGGCATAAACTTGATGATATTTTGGATTTTTTACTTTGTTGGGTTTGGTGACACCATCATATAGATTGGTGAAGACCTTGCCTATAGATATGGATCTGTCGATGAAGTTGAAGCTGTCGACGCTACTCGAGTCATCGCTTATATCTGAGTCCGCGGATGACCCGAAGGATATGTCGCTAAAGATTTTGGCGAGTTTTTCACTTGCCCTGGTGCTGATGAAGCGTGGTGACGAAATTTCTTCATCACTTGATTCTGTTGACGATGTTGAGTTTGAAATATCGGTATCGACCGCCGATAATCCCGACGAGATCGGAATTTCGAGACGATATGATCCTTCCTTCTCGACGCAGAAGTGGAACTCTCCAAACGTCATCTCCATGGGCTCCTCCAGATACGCATATGCATCCAAACGGGAGGGCGGGTGAGGAACAAAATCAACGAGACCAGTTTCGATCTGTTTACCTCTGTCCATGATGTTGCTTGCTACCGACGAAGTCGACGATCTTGAACGTGCCATCGAGATCAGTTCCTTGTCGCCTCTAAATCCCACAGATGGCGCCAATTGACAAGGTATTAACTTATCAATGCCTACGGATTGTAGACTAGGGTTTAGTTGAATGTAGAGGGCAAGTAGATCTCGAGGGTTTCAGCCGAAAAGTACTCGACGAATATGAAACTAGGGTTATGTTGACAGTAAATTCGATCCTTTCTTTGTCCCTCGACTCCCCCTTATATAGGAGGTGGAGCCGAGGGTTTCGTAATACACAAGTTTACAGAGTCCGGGAGGGTTTCTAACCCTTCCCGCAAGATTACAAGTATCCTTCCCTAATACAACTCTAGCTTTCCTTAACAGTATCTTGGGCTCCCGAATCTTCTTATCCTTCGGGTTGTGGGCCTCCAGTAAAACCCCGGGTACCATCTTCGGCAGGCCCATTGGGGATGCCTATGTCACATGTTGCTGTCGAACGTATTGAGGATTCATCAAGTAAAAATTCGGCAGAAGACATAGAAGAACTTCGCCAACAACTTCAGTCTGCGAGGAAGCAAACACTTGTGATGATGGAACAATCTCGAAAGGCATCTGAAAGAGAGAAAATTGCGCTGCAACAAGCTCGAGAAGCCATAGCTGCCAAGGAAGCCACCGTTTCTGAAGCTGAAAAGGCAACCACTCGAGAGAATTTTATGCTCGATTTAATGAATGAAGCCAGTGTGGATATGTCAGGTATGCTTTTGCAAACCAAAGCTCCTTCTGTTTTCCCGCTGTTACTTTTTGAAATTCTTTTGCTGTCGCCAAATAGGTTCCTTTCTCGACGCTGCTGCTGAAGACGAATGGGTAAACACAAGGACAAATCTCCTCGTTAACCTTTCTCTTGACCATGGTTCTCTTTTCTGGGCCACTCCAGAACGTACTCGACAGATTTTCAGGTTTCAAGACCGTGCCTGTCAGGTTCGCGAGTTCCTTGATTTCTGCACCAGGACCTTGTCCCTAGTTTACAAGACAATGTTTCCCCGAAACGAGGCACCCGATACTCTTCTTGGTCTGATGGAAAAATTTCGGGATGCTCCTCGTATCCATAACTTTGTGCGAGCTCAATTGTCCGCTGGAGCAAGATTCGCCATGATTATGATATAGATCTGCTACCGAAAATTAGACCTGACAATGATTGTCTCCAAGTGCCTGGCCAAGCAGTCGAAACGAAAAAGAAACATCGACAAAATCAATGATATTGTAACTCCTGTAGCCGAGGAAATGATGGACGAACTTCTTCGGATGGACTCTAAATTCTTTGTCAAAGGGTGCTATGCTGAACATACGACAACTGTTGCAAATAACAAAGGTCTATCCATAGATAATATATTAGGCAGGAATTGATATTTTTTCTTGTAGCTTGTCGAGCCTTCTCAGGAATTGCATCTTGTATGTTGTAAACATATTCTATATTGTAAAGCCAGCAAATGTGTTTATTTTTCTTCATCAAGCCCCCGAGTGAGTCGGTGGTGGATTTCTTTATTGTGTATGCGAGGTTTAAACCAAAGCCACTAAACTATATTGAATATACTATATTTGCGGGTACGAGCCCCCGAGTGTTTTTTGCTGATTGCTATTTTGTCTCTTCGTTTATTTCACGAGGTGTTTTCCACCAAAGCGAAATATTTGTCAGTAATATATGTTGTGATTCTTGGACATAAACCTCCGATCCTGTCGAAAAAAGATATATATCTCGACTATCTTTATAATATTGCAGCACCGCGAGCCTGCCTCATTAAAAACCTTTCCCGGCCCCACTCGGTGCCCCGAAAAAGGAAAAGAGTGCGTCTGAAAACTCGCGGGCGTTTTAGTACATTGTATTTTTACAAGGAGGACTATATTTTGATTCTAGGCGTAGAAATGGCTTAGCTGCGCCACGTTCCAGGGGTTTTTCTCGGGATCCCCCGTCTTCTTGTCCTTTATCCTGTACGCTCCTCCTTCGATTACTTCTGTGACGATGTAAGGGCCAAGCCATGGTGACTCGAGTTTTTCGGTACTATTTTGATTGAGTCGCAGAACTAAGTCTCCGACCTGAAAGAATCTTGGTCGCAAACGTCGACTATGGTAATTTTTCATGTCCTGCTGGTACTTAGTAACCAGCGACAGTACTTCGTCTCTGGCTTCGTCCAATGCGTCGACATCGTCTTCCAATGCTTTCCTAGAAGCTTCTTCATCATACTCAGTGACTCTTAGAGAATCATGCTCTATCTCTATTGGCAGTACTGCCTCAGCTCCATGGACTAGAAAAAACGGAGTTTCCTGTGTCGCTGTATTTGGTGTTTTTCGGATACTCCATAACACACTCGGCAGCTCCTCTGGCCAAGTATGTCGAGCTTTTTCGAGTGGCCCTAACAAGCGTTTCTCGATACCATTGCAGATTATACCATTGGCTTTCTCGACTTGGCCGTCTGTTTGCGGGTGTGCCACTGACGCGAAGTGCAATTTGATGCCCACCTCTGCACAGTATGCCTTGAATTCCTTGGAAGTGAAGTTACTTCCATTTTCCGTGACGATGCTATGAGGTACTCCAAATCGAAAAACAATGCTTTTCACGAACTTTATTGCTGATGCTGCGTCTGGTGAATTTATCGGCTTTGCTTCTATCCACTTGGTGAATTTGTTGACAGCGACGAGCATATACTTGTATCCTCCTGGCGAGGCCTTGTGTAACTTTCCCACCATATCGAGGCCCCATTGAGCAAAAGGCCAAGATAATGGTATTGGCATCAGCTCCGCTGCCGGAGAATGAGGCTTCGCGGCAAATCTCTGGCACGCGTCACAAGTTCGTACTATCTCCTTCGCATCCTCGATTGCTGTTAACCAGTAAAATCCAGCTTGAAAAACCTTGGCCGCGATAGCTCGGCTGCTTGCGTGATGACCGCATACTCCTTCGTGTACTTCCTTCAGAATTACCCTTCCTTCTTCGGGTGTAACGCATCTTTGTAACACACCCGAAATACTTCGTTGTATAACTCTCCTTTGATCACAGTGAAAGCTTTGGAACGCCTAATAACTCGCCTTGCTTCAACTGGATCATCGGGTATTGTTTTCCTTAGGATGTATGATATGTACGCCTGCATCCATGGGATTTGCACCATCAGTACTAGATCCTGTTCCTCTTCATCTTCCAGTGTTTCTTGCACAGCCCCCGAGGATTTTTCATCCTTCTCCTTCTTTTTTGATTTCTTCGGCTTTGTGGATCTCTCTGTTATCTCCTCCCAGAACACGCCTGGAGGAATCGCGAGACACTACGACCCGATGTTTGCAAGAACATTGGCTTCATCATTGCTTAGCCTGCGGATGTGGTTTACCTCGCATCCATCAAACAGTTTCTCCAGCTCGTTATACATTTCCTTGTACGCCACCATGCTATCATTGACTGCATCACATTGGTTCATGACTTGTTGGGCCACTAATTGTGAGTCGCCAAAGATTTTTAGTCGAGTTGCACCACAAGCCTTCGCCATCTTCATCCCATGTATAAGAGCTTCGTATTCTGCCTCGTTGTTAGACGCATTTGGGAACGTCATCCGCAAGACATACTTTAATTTGTCGCCTTCAGGTGATATTAGTATCACGCCTGCTCCAGCTCCTTCTAACCTTTTGGATCCATCGAAGTTCATAGTCCAGGTTCTCGATAAGTCTGGAGGTCCTGTATTTTGCAGCTCCATCCACTCTGCGATGAAATCTGGCAGAATTTGCGACTTTATTGCTTTTCTTTTTTCGTACGTGATGTCCCGAGGAGAAAGTTCTATTCCCCAAAGGGAGACACGACCTGTAGCTTCTGGATTGTTTAGTATATTGGATAGAGGCGCCTCGTTGACCACTATTATCGGATGCGCCGAAAAATAGTGCCGCAATTTTCTTGCGGTTGTAAACACTCCGTATGCTAGTTTCTGGTACTGCTGGTACCGCTGTTTTGAAGGCGATAAAACTTCACTGATGAAGTATACCGGTCTATGTACTCCATGGAGTTTTCCTTCTTCTTCTTCTCTTTCGACAACTAGCGGCGTGCTGACCACCTGGGGTGTAGCTGCAATGTATAACAGGAGGGGTTCCTTCTCTTTTGGCGCCACCAAGATTGATGGTGTCGAAATTGTGCGTTTAAGATCCTCGAAGGCTCTATCTGCTTCTTCGTTCCACTGGAACTTCTCTCCTTGTTTGATTAAGGCGTAAAACGGTAGCGCCTTTTCTCCCAGCCTGGCGACGAATCTGCTTAAAGCTGTGACTCGCCCAGTTAATTGATGTATTTCTTTCAACTTTGTTGGCTTCCTCATTGTTACGATATCTTGGATTTTTTCGGGTTTAGCTTCAATCCCTCTTGCTGAAACCAGGAACCCAAGAAGTTCTCCCGCAGGGACGCCAAAAGAACACTTCGTCGGATTCAGCTTGAGACAAAATTTGTCGAGGTTGTCGAAGGTTTCCTTCAAGTCCTCGATTAACGTTGCCCCCTTTTTTGATGTTATGACGACATCGTCAATGTATACTTGTACGTTTTTTCCAATCTGTGTTGCTAAGCACTTCTGCATCATCCGCTGATATGTTGCTCCCGCGTTTTTCAGACCAAAAGGCATTGTTCTATAGCAGAATACGCCGTAAGGTGTAATGAACGCTGTTTTGACTTCATCCTCTTCTTTTAATCTGATCTGGTTATAACCAGAGTATGCATCCAAGAAGGAAAGACGTTCACATCCTGCCGTGGAGTCGATAATTTGATCGATCCTTGGGAGGGGAAAGTGATCCTTTGGACAATGTTTGTTGAGACACGTAAAGTCGACGCACATGCGAAGGACTTTAGTGTTTTTCTTCGGGATCAGCACTGGATTTGCTACCCATGTGGCCTCTGTATGCAGCTCCTTGATGAAACCAGCTTCTCTTAGTCGATCAATTTCTGACAGCATAGCTTTACGGTTTGGCTCCGAAAAACGCCTCAGAGGTTGCTTGATTGGTCTCGCTATTGGATCCAAGTTTAGGTGGTGCTCGGCAAGTTCCCCGGGTACTCCTGGCATGTCAGCCTGGACACCATGCGAAGATTTTCCAAGGTGCTCACGGAGGAACTCGACGAGCGCGCTTTCCTATGCGAGGTCCATGTTTGTCGCGATGGACGTCGTTTTCTTCGGATCTGTCGGGTGGATCTGCACCTCCTTGGAATCTTTTGTCGTGTTAAAGGTTGGTTCCTTGTTAAATCTCCCTACATCTGGCAGCACATCATAATCAGTCATGAGCCTTGACGCCGCGTACTCTGCTTGCATCCCGAAAGTTTCTGATAGTCGATAAAAATCTTTGTCACATTTATCGGCTAGCGCGAAGCTTCCTTTGACTGTGATTGGTCCCTTGGGTCCAGGTAACTTCCATAGCAGATACGTGTAATGTGGTACTGCCATAAACCTCGCATATGCTGGTCGCCCCAACAAGGCGTGATATTGCGACGAGAAATCCACAACTTCAAACTCCAACCTTTCTATCCTGTAATTTTCTCGGGTCCCAAACTGAACGTCGAGATTGATCCTTCCCAACGGATAACTCGGCTTCTCTGGTGTGATTCCATAGAAACACGTGTCAGTTGGTTTTAGATTTGCCAGGGATATGTTCATCTTCCTCAATGTATCTGCATACATAAGGTTTAGACTGTTGCCTCCGTCTATGAAAACTCGAGATACGTCGAATCCTGTGATCACCGCTGGTAAGATAAGTGCTGACTGCCCTGGTCGAGGAACTTGCTGCGGGTGATCCGCAATTGTGAAGCCGATGTCCTGTCCCGACCAATTTAAGTACTCTATCATTGGAGGAGGCATCTTCTCTGCCATGAAAACTTGCCGCGAGATTACCTTCTGAGCCCTGTTAGATGGCCTAGCTTTCTGAATCATCGAGACCGCGCCATTGGAGTTACGATCGACATATGGAGATGGGTGTGGTGCTGCTGCTATTCTGAGCTGGTGTCGATTTTCGTCCGTGATCGCGGGAGGAGGTGGTAGGTGGATCTCACTCCTAGGCCCTTGGGGGTTTCTATTTGCTGCTTGAGCATTGGCTATCCCTGCTACTCGCAGCATTGCTTGAAAATTATGACAGTCCTTCTGCAGATGTCCTGACTGCCTTCTTCCATTGTTGTCGAGATAAAAATGCATCTAGCATGGCCCGTTCATCATATCTTCGGGAGTTACGAAAGGTCTCTGAAACCTTGACCCGCTATTTTGCCTGTTATTTCGAGAATCATCTCTGTTGTCGCCTCGCTGCTCATTACTTCTTTGATATTCATCTCTATTGTTTCCTCCGTTGTTTCCCCGAAAACCAGCCGATATTTGGTCAGGAGCATCGTAACTCGAGAATTGCCGAGGAAATCGCCTTCTATTTTGAAAGTTTCGTCTACGGTCCTCCTCTGGTGACCTGTGTCGCTTATTGTGAACGGCATCCTCTCCGTCTGCCCATCTGTTTGCTATCTCCATCAGTGCTGACACTGTCCTTGGGTTAGTTCTCCCCAAGTCTTCGACGAAATCTCCTCGCCGAATTCCTGCCACAAACGCATCTATTGCTCTCTCGTCAGATATGTTCTCTGCCGAGTTTTTGATGATATTCCACCTTTGGATGTACTTTCTCATCGATTCATCATGTTTTTGTCGACACAACCTCAACTCTTCAAGTGATGCCGGTTTTTTGCAGGTTGATCGGAAGTTCTTGACGAACACATCCTCAAAACTGTCCCAGCTGTCGATGGATCCCGGAGGAAGTTTCTTTATCCAGGATCTTGCGGCTCCACTCAGATGTATTTGAATACTCTGCATTGCTGTTGCCCTGGTGCCACCTATCAACTTCACCGTCTCTAGGTAATCGACTAACCAATCCTCAGGATCTTGCAGGCCATCGAATTTCTTGAAACTATCGGGTAACTTGAATCCTGACGGGACTCGAGTTTTTCGAACTCGTCTCGTAAAACACGGGAGTCCACACATATCTTCTTCGGCAACTTCTGGTGAATGCCGATGTTCCCTTCTCTCTTGTCGCGCTCTGTCCACCCTAGCTTGAGTCGCTGTATCTCTAGCTCCACTTGCTCTCAGTGGATCTTGCACTGCTGTAGTAGGTCTCGGACTATTTTGCCTTGCAGTTCCTTCGGGAGGTGTAGCTGCGAACGCTGCTCTCATGGCTCCACATCCTGCCATGGACATGTTATACAACGCTTCTCTTGGATCTCCGGGAGGTGGCCTGGACGCTAGGATGAAAGCTTGCGTTGCCATGTATCCTGCTTCCGGTGTTTTTGGAATAATATTACCCCTCGTGTCGATTGACATGAAGGACATATCGAGGTTTTGGATTAAAGTCTCTCTTTCTGCTTCAGGTATGTTTTGTAGTCGAGATCTTGCTCTCCTACGAGCTTCTCTATGACTATCTCCCGAAGTTCCTGACTGTCGACTTAACTCTGCTCTTCGCCTGCTTGATGCGGAAGCTGCCTCCCTTCTTCTGTTCAGAGCAGCTGTCTGTTTTTCCAATTCTCTTTCCGCTCTGGCGAGCCTATATTGGTATGCTTGCAATTCTTCCGCCGTAGCGGTTGTCTCCATTGGTTCAGAACCATCCATAGCTCTTGCGGCTCTATCCCATGCTGCTTGTGGAAGTTGAACTCTGACGCGTGGTGTAGGCCCGACATATTTAGTGCCCAAACCTCGCCTTAGGTCAGAGGGATCGACATATGGATTTCCCAATTCGTCGAAAGCCTCTGATGTTTCCTACTGATCGCGACTTGTTTCTCCAATGGCATAGACTTGATGATATTTTGAATTTTGAACTTTGCTGGGTTTGGTGACACCATC
Source organism: Lolium rigidum (assembly GCF_022539505.1). Classification (NCBI taxonomy): domain Eukaryota; kingdom Viridiplantae; phylum Streptophyta; class Magnoliopsida; order Poales; family Poaceae; genus Lolium; species Lolium rigidum. The sequence continues at coordinate 174,287,917 of NC_061509.1, read as the reverse complement.
ATATAGATTGGTGAAGACCTTGCCCACAGATGTGGATCTGTCGATGAAGTTTAAGCTGTCGACGCTACTCGAGTCATCGCTTATATCGGAGTCCGCGGATGACTCGAAGGATATGTCGCTGAAGATTTTGGCGAGCTTTTCGCTTGCCCTGGTGCTGATGAAGCGTGGCGACGAAATCTCTTCGTCGCTCGACTCTGTTGACGATGCTGAGTTCGAAATATCGGGATCGACCGCCGATAATCCCGACGAGATCGGAATTTCGAGACGATATGATCCTTCCTTCTTGACGCGGAAGTGGAACTATCCAACGTCATCTCCATGGGCTCCTCCAGATACGCATATGCATCCAAACGGGAGGGCGGGTGAGGAACAAAATCAATGAGACCAGTTTCGATATGTTTACCTCTGTCCATGATGTTGCTTGCTACCGATGAAGTCGACGATCTTGAACGTGCCATCGAGATCAGCTCCTCGTCGCCTCTAGATCCCACAGACGGCGCCAACTGACAAGGTATTAACTTGTCAATGCCTACGGATTGTAGCTAGGGTTTAGTTGGATGTATAGGGCAAGTAGATCTCGAAGGTTTCAGCCGAAAAGTACTCGACGGATATGAAACTAGGGTTGTGTTGACAGTAAATCCGATCCTTTCTTTGTCCCTCGACTCCCCCTTATATAGGAGGTGGAGCCGAGGGTTTCGTAATACACAAGTTTACAGAGTCCGGGAGGGTTTCTGACCCGTCCCGCAAGATTACAAGTATTATTTCCTAATACAACTCTAGCTTTCCTTAATAATAATTTGGGCTTCCGATTCTTCTTATTCTTTGGGTCGTGGGCCTTCAGTAAACCCCGGGTACCATCTTCGGCAGGCCCACTGGGGATGCCTATGTCAGCCACGGCTTCAAACCTCGAGGCTGCCCTATCCGCTTGATCCGAACCTACTCCGGCGTCCACCGCACCGTATCTCGTTCGCCGACTCTATCGACCACCGCACCTGACCAGCTTCGCCGACACCGACGCCCCCGTGCACTGCACATCATCTGCTTCACCGACCTTCTAGTTCGATCGGCGCGCTGAACACTTCATCGACCGCCCAGCATGTCCTTCTCCGACCCCCCAAGATCTGCTTCCCCGGCACCCACCGCAACAGCAGTCCCCTCGCCGACCTCCACGTCACCCGTAAGAATGAGGAACACGTCTAAACGCCGCCCAGAAATAGGTAACCAGACATCCCTGCGCGTTTTGTTCTGTTAGGAGTATTGCAGCTGACTGTATTTCTGAATTCATGCTATATTTTTAACTTACAAGTGCTTTCGTTGGTAACCACATCATCCTTTAGGTTTAAACACGACACATAAGTATTTTTTCCGTTACCTAACCCACCCATTCGCTGAAACTCTACATGGTATCAGAGCCTAGGTTTCCTTCCTTCTAGTGCTAGCCGCCACAAACAGTACCATACAAGTTCTTCCTTTGACCACAAAAACCACCGTTGAGAGTAGAAATCCAGGCGGCGGGAGGCCGCATCAGGTGCTCTGCGTGGGTTGCGGCTATCACACACAGCGATGTGAGTTGTGTGAGATCGGCGGCTGCTCGCGCGGGGAGAAAGAAGAGGGTGAAGATCGTTTTGGTTTAGAAAGGAGAGAAGAGGAAGTGAATCCGTGGCAGAGAGATCTGGATCCGTGCGAGGGGGAGATGTTGGAGGCGTGCGGAGTGGGGCGAGCCTTTGAGCGCAGGGCGAAGCCGGAGGTTGGTGCTGGACGTTGACCAGCGCGAGCCGGTCGATATGGCCAGGTGCGGTCTGCCAGGTTGGCCAGGGCACGCAGACGAGGCGCCATCCGAGTGGAAGTGAGGAGAAAATGGAGATGTGAGGCTATGAGGATATGTTGTGATGGAGTTGATGAGGATGCGGTTGAGTCCTGATGGAGTTGATGAGGCTGCGGTTTAGTGGTGATGGTGATGGTTGTGGATATGTCCAGGGGAAAGGCATGCGTGCCTGAGGTGAGACTGGTTGAGGCCTCGACCGAGGGATAGGCATGGGTGCTTGAGGAGTGGATGGTTGAGGCAGGAGTTGGCTGGGGGTTTGTGGGAGAGACGGAAGAGGTCAGTGGTCGGGCAGAGTGGAGAAGAGAGGCTGAGGACATTGAGGCGAGTGTGGATGGTTCTGCGGAACTTGTGTGGTGAGGCAGCCGGGGTTGTTGAGGACGTGTATGGTTAGGAGTTGTGCGTATCCCAGATGGTTGAAGCTGGATGTCTTCGCTGCTGATGAAGCGATGAATCGAGATGACAAGATGATGGAAAGTGCAATGATGTCATGTATCCTAGGAGTTATGTTGAAAGTTCATTACTCGTAGTTGTCATATGTGTCATGTTGTTGTTGCAAGATGGCCATGGTTGTTTACCCATGATCATCTTGAGGGGGTGTGTTAGACCATGAGTGAGTTTAGTAGTAGCGTTGTAGTAATATTGTATCCAGTGTGAGGCCCATAGAGGCCCATGTCCAGTGGTATTGTAACCCTAACTCAGATGATATAAATACAGAGTGTGGTGGTCTGAGTGACCTAACCCACCCATTCGCTGAAACTCTACAAAATATGAGCCCCCAATCATGAGCCGTTGAATGCTCTACATGTCCACGATTGACAACAACAACAAAGCCTTTATTCCCAAACAAGTTGGGGAAAGCTATACAAATCCACCATTGACACGATTACAATTTCTCACTATTTGGCTGTAGGCTACTGCTCTAGTTACATCATGTTTGATATCTTTCTGCGATCCTGTATTACATGTTTATGCACGTCATAATGCTTCTACTACTCTTTGGTGTCAATTTAATTATAGCAATGCCGTGACTCGTAACTGTTTGTTGTTATTACACGTGCAGCAGACACATCTTACACTCAGAAACGTAGAGTAAAGCTCGCCTATAATCATGTAAGTACCTGCTGTTTTTTGTATATTTCTTAATGCAAACTTCTATATCTTGGATCATGTTTTTGTTTACAATTGGCCTCTCCTTCATGCAGAGGAGAAACAGTGAGGCACCAGGTTCTTCTGTCCAAGTACCTGATGAGGTCCGTGTGACTCAAAAAAAAAGCTCACGTAAGTTCCCTGTTTTTTTGGAATGTTAATTTACCTCTTGTGCGTAGTTCAATTGCATCATTTTCTGTATGTTGCACTACCTAAGTTGCCTAATGGAATCTAATAAAATATAAACAATGACCATATGGAACATTGCACACTGCCTTTGACCCATCTGACATCCGGCATGCCTGGGTATAATTGTATAAGTTACATGATTTGGCTATGTTAAAGAAGTCCTGAAATTCTATTATGTTAATTTTTTGCCTGTTGCTTCATTGAGTTTGCCTGTTGTTCCATGGCTAGTCCATGAAGTTTGATAGAAATGATCCTAGCTGAAATGATGCACTTCGTGTTTTTTATTGCTTTATTCCTAACCTAGCTTCCTATTCTACTTGAAACATGATTGCTTTATTCCTAACCTAGCTTCCTATTCTACTTGAAACATTGTGAAAAAATAGTTATATTACTTGTTTAAATGTTTAGCTTTGTTTTTCTGAGTCCCATTGACATGATGTGGTATATCCATATTCAAATGATCCGGTTGTTTATATAATACGCTCCATGTTCAATTGCTTCATTCATTTTCTAGTAATCTACTAGTAAGTAGCACGTGCTTTGCACGTCGCGACATATATAATTTTAAAATATATTTCCATATTTTATTTGATGTTGATAATTATCATTTTTTGCTAAAATTAGTCTAAAAGCCTAAAGTTTGGCATTTGAAAAACTAATACACCCTAAAAGAAGTAATGGAAGGAGTAATATGTGAGTTCACTACAATTAAGTTTTTTAGTCAGTATGAAATAGAAGTATACCCTAATACGAAAGTGACACAACTTTTTCATGGACACCCCATTAGGATTATGTATATTTTTGTGATTAGATGTCGAGAGTTTTAAGAATCTATCTTACCTTTTGCGGCATGCATATTGCACGGCAAGACTATCTAATTTATATATTTCTACCATATTTTTTGAAATTTAAAATACATTATCCAATATCTATGTATAAATTTACTACCTCAATACTTTTTATGTGACCCACACATGGCCACCGTTAGATTTTATATCAAAACTGGTTTGTCATGGGGGAAAAAGTTAGACCTTAATATGAGTAAATACGAAATATTAGTACTAAATTAATATATAATATTTTATCAGCCTTGGTTGGTGGACCAATGAACTTCGTATCTTCGAGCTTGAAGATGGTTCTTGTAACATAGTAATTGCTATTTGTTTTCCTAGCACAGAATTATATATCAATATCTTCACATAACCATGTACGATGAAGATGATATTTTTCATAACACAGTGCCAATGTAGACGACGGCTTGTGCTTCTATAAACTCCCAAAACAAAAATGTTTTCTTGAGTAAAACAAAAGAACGGCTGAGATTAAATGATACATGTTTGGTATTAGGGGTGAGATGATGGCTGAGATTAAATGATACCATGATACCCTTTCGGGGGATTACACTATTTTAAATTTTGAGGGTATATGAAAGCTAAAGCCTTAGATTTTGTTGGCAAGTGAATGTTGTCATTGGCCCTGTTATGGATTTTGCATTTCTATTGCCACTACTTGTACTGACATCTCGCTTCATTCGTTTGTACTCGCCATTCCTTTGCAAATAAATTTCTGTTTGATGTGGTGTCGTCTGCATGTATGTACGTAGCTGGTCATGGTCACATTTACATTGAGAAGGATCCATTGATATTGCTCAACTTAGTTGACCTAAATGATGATTATTTCACTCTGCAATGTCGACACTGGGGACACACAAGAAAGAAAGAAAAAAGAAGCAACTGTGTTAATTACTTTTTTAAAAACCGTGTTAATTGCTTGTGTAGCAAAAAGAAATACTTAACCCCGGATTGACAGATATACTATATCTTTCTCTTGATGAAAACCATATATATATATATATAAGCACTATGCAAGTTAAGAAGTAGCTGCACACAGTTATTATGGCAAAACATATCGAAACCATCAAGGATCTATAATTGAAATTGGAGTGGCAAATTGACACACCATACCGAAGAGAGGATAACCAACGGATTCTAATGTCAGTGCTAACAAGACGCATCACACGTGCAGCAATCCCACGTAAATTCACAACCATCATTTAAAAAAATTAACAAAGAGAAGGAAAGACTCCCATGGCAAAACATATCCTGATGTGTACTTCAATTAAACCATAAATCGGCTGCATGTTGAAAATTTGAATTTGAGCGCAGTGTGAACTGTTTTCTGCTTGTAATGCAATAAAGGTTGTTTCTTACAAGACTACGAACATGGTAGCCCATTAATAATACCTTAATAATTATGCCTGCTAGCAAGATAGATGGTCCTTATTATAGTCAGGCATGCCAACTTGTATGATTAAAAGTAGTTTGTACACATTAAGTCTACCATCTGCATTTTTCTCTGTAATAACTTTTCTTTTTACACAACTCAAAACTTGTCATGCTAATATGAAATTCGAGATGGAAAAACCCGGGACAGATAAACATATCACCAAAAACTCTTTACTGCGAAATGCTGGGTTTTGAAGACCAAGTCCAAGTCTTTCTCTGCTCAAGTTTTGGAGGAACAACTCCAAGTAGAACGAGTTGCAACAGCTATGCTAAGAACAAAAGTTGACATGTTGAGATCGAGATTAGAAGCATGTGATGCCCTACTGCACGAGGCCAATCAAGTTCATTATAATCTCCCAAAGACTAAGAAAATGCCATAGATAATTGGAGATGAACACTAACATAGTGAGTACTCCCTCTATACCGGTTTATTAGTCTCATTCTGAGATGCGCTGCGACCAAGGTGGCCATCGATTGGGTCAGGGTAATCTTCATCGATGTTATTTATTTCATAGATTTTCTCTTGTTCCCAGCGCTAATTAAGTGTGAAGTCGAAAGATCAGGGAGAGGCCCGGAGCCAGCTAATCCGTTCCACATGCAAAAGCTATTCACACGGCATGCAGAAGCTATTAACTCGGTTTGCATGCATTGGTCTTGTGAAATGTTTCCTTAGATTAAGGCACCGTTCCTACTTTTGCTGGTGGATGCATTTATGTGCGTTGGGATCAACTTGGTAGTTATTCCTGTTGATGTTATATAAATTAATTGCCTAGCCTTTTTCAATCAGTTCGAACTTAAATGGTATCATAGCCAAGGTCTCAAGTTTGAATTGTCGGACGTGTGGTTTAATTTAATCTTAATCGGGCGGCAAAATCTCCCACAAATCCTGAAATATTTCAAACGCATTTTTGAATGGGATTAAGAAGATAGATCATGATCATGGTAGTGACCTATATTCAACGTGATGATGATTTGATATTGCACTCGGCCTTGAACAGAGGTACTAGTACGGTGTCACAATTTTTTATCATTATAATTGGACCATAGCCAAAATCAAAATCTCATAGTGGCAAAACTTCCCGCCCACAAAATACAAAAATTTCACACGCTTCCAAATTCCCATTCTACCCCTATGGAGATGACAGCAAAGTCGGTTGGTGAGGGGTTTGCCCGTCATTTTTTCGATCACCACCTCCCTAGCCCGGAAACCCTCCCAAAAAAAATCATTTCCCTCAGTCTCTCATCTGAGACCACCCACCAGAACTTCTCAAGTCCCTCTCTCTACCACCTCCACGACCACCGCACCGGAACATCCCCGCCGGACTTCCCTGGCCTACCCGAGGCCTCGCCGGAGCTGCTTCATCGATGCCGTCATCAACCGGACCGGATCATCCCCACCGAACCTCGAAACCATATGCTCATCCAGCAGTCTACCGTAGTCGCTTTAGCTGCGGTATCGTCCACCCCACCGGAGCCGCTTCGCCGGATCCGTCGTCCACCGCATCGGATCTTGCTCACCGACACCGCTGTGCATGAACCGGATCTGCTTCACCGGCGCTGTGCATGATCTAAACTCTTCTACTGTCGCTTTTCTATTCCTTGCCGGCAAGTTCTTGTTTAATATTGGGGGAACCTGTTTGTGCTAACGACGCGCCGTTACGTTTTTGCAGATGAGATGAGTAACCATGAAGTGTAATGGCCGTCTCTCCAACCCCAAGTAGCACATGTAGCGTACTTCATCACCGGATCTATCAACCTGTTATCACCAGAATTTGACCGGATCAGAGGTGGGCCGCGATTGGAGATGGGCTTGAAGAATATATACATAGAAGAAATACATGAATCGGCCTTCTATACCAAGTTTGGGCTAGTTTGCCCGTGTATCTGTATTATAGTAGATCGCATCTTAATTTAGAAGTTAGAGTTTAACCCGTGCACGGTTAGGTGCACGCCTGAATTAGAAAGTCCCCCGGACTATAAATATGTATCTAGGGTTTATGAAATAAACAACAACCAACGTTCACCACAAACCAATCTCGGCGCATCGCCAACTCCCCGTCTCGAGGGTCTCTTCCGGTAAGCGAGCACACGTTTATTCGTCCTTCATGCGTCGCTCGTACTGAAGCCTTTTTGATGGCGAGCAACGTAGTTATCATAGATGTTTTAGGGTTAGCATTGTTCATCATATCATATGCTATCGTCGTGCGACCCTTAGGCATCTAGCCGCCCTTACACCTATCTTGGGTGTAAGGGCGGCACCCGCTTGATCATTGTTTAGTAGATCCGATCCGTTATGATTGCTCCTTGTTCTTCAAGGATTAGTTTAATATCTGCATTGTTAGGCCTTACAAACGGGTCGAAGGATCCAGTGGCGCGTAGGGTGTAGTTCGCTAGCCCTAGACAGGATGTTCCGAGGATCAACTTCGTGTTGGTTTTTAGGCCTTGTCTAGGGTCGGTTTACGATCGCCGTGCGTGGCCGCCAGGCTCGATCACGAGTAGGATGTTCCGATTATGCGGTGAAAACCCCAAATCGTAGTAGGTCGTTTTAGCTTTATCTTGATCAAGCAGGACCACCATCTGATCGTACACCTCGTACGCATCATGGGTGGATCGGCTCTTTGAGCCGATTCACAGGATAACCTGAGAGCCGATCAAGGCTCGTATTTAATGTTTACGTGTATGCCATGCAGGAAACTAAGCGAGGCATCATCCAACACCTTCCTGACCAGGTATAGGTCAGGTGGCACGCCCTTGCATCAGCATCGGACGTGCGTGCCGAAGGCTTTGCGGGCCGCCGCTCAGAGGGACCAAGGCCAGCCGCAGTCCTGGGAGATTCTCGGCTCTACGGTGTTGCCCGTCGCTGCCCGCCGGTGGGTTTCTGACCGCAACACATTCTGGCACGCCCGGTGGGACAATCTTCGACATCAACCGCATCGCCATCTACATCTGAGATGGCGGAAGGCACTCCGGTCAAGTACGAGGATCCGACCGAGGAGCTCAAGAAGAAGCATGACGAGATCAAAGCAGTCCTCGAAGCCGACCTCATCGGCTCTTTTCACGTAACCCGCTCACATGGCATCGGTGGAAAGGGTTCTCACCTGAAGGCGCGCTCGATGGAGTGGACCTGTCCACCCCGTCGAAGAACGCACCAGTGTCGCTGCGTCGAGAGATCAACTTCATGGTGGCTCATTCGCTGCACCGCCATTCTGAGAGCCTGGTGAACACTTTGGAGCGTGTCGCTCTGCGCGTGATCCAGAAATCATGAGCCATCAGTATTCTCCGTCAGGACCAGCTCTGGGGACTTACCAAGGAGAGATGCCACTCCAGTCCCGTCCACCGCTGCCGTTCGCGCTGGCAGCACCAGAAGTGCCGAGTTCATCGGCATACGTCGTCTACAAGATCGGTGGTGACCCTAGTGACTACCAATTCTTGCATGAGGCGCCCAAGGAGATCCCGCACGGATACACGTGCGCATACATACCAGACTGCAGTAACTGGGCACTCTCGAACCAGGCTGCAACAGCAGGGACTTCTGGAACAGCAGGAGGAACATCGGGAACAGATCTTGAGAAGCAGACGTGGCTAGCCAAGTATGCCACTCCGACAAACCTCCAGAGCTCAGCTCCTGCAGTTGGCTCAGAGCTGGAAAAGCAAGCATGGCTGGCTAAGTATGCCACCCCGGCGAATCTTCAGAGTTCGACGCCTGCAGCCATCACCGCGGATCAAATCTGTACAATCTTGAAGGACCAGTTCGGCATGATGCCGAAAAGGAGGACAATCGGCTATTCCAAGCCGTACCCCAATGAGTACGAATTGATCCCACTACCACCCAAATATCGGCTCCCTGATTTCACCAAGTTTAATGGATCAGATGGTTCCAGCTCCATCGAGCATGTGAGCCGATATTTGGCACAGTCAGGCACGATCTCAGCATCGGACGAGCTGCGTGTGAGGTTCTTCGCACGGTCCCTCACAGGATCGGCTTTCGGGTGGTACACATCGCTGCCACCAAACTCAATCCGGACTTGGAAGCGAGTTGGAAGAGCAGTTCCACGTGCGGTATCACTCGGAGGCTTCCAAGGCTGGCATTGCCGATCTAGCACAAGTACGAAGAAGCGCGGGAAACAGTGGCAGAATACGTCCAGCGCTTCAGGACCGTTAGGAACCGATGCTATTCGGTTCACGTAAGTGAAAAAGAAGCAGTCGAGTTGGCGGTGGTGGGTCTCTCATCATCGATCAAGGACGTGGCCTCCCAAGCAGACTACCCTTCACTGGCGCACATGGTGCAGAAGCTGTCAGCATATGAACAGCGCCACCCAGATGTTTACCAGGACAAATTCAAGCGTGCGGTGGTCCTGGTTGAGGCAGATGAAGATGAAGGTGCTGCGGGAGATCAAGAGGTAGCAGTGGCTGAATGGACTCGGGGGGCAAGCCCCGTGTCCTGTAAATGGGTTAAGCCACAAGGTCCTCCAAAAGGGTTTGACTTCGACGTGACCAAAGCTGAGCAGATTTTCGACCTCTTACTCAAGGAGAAGCAGCTAAAGGTACCCGAAGGCCACAAGATCCTCACGGCTCAGGAGTTGAACGGAAAGCCATACTGCAAGTGGCATAACACGTTCACCCACGCCACCAACGACTGCAGGGTGTGGCATCAGCAGATCCAAATGGCGATAGAACAAGGGCGGCTAATTTTCAGCCAGTACGCCATGAAGGTCGACACACACCCCTTCCCCGCCGTTAACCTGGTGGAGTACACTTACCATGGAGGGTGCCAGCCAGGATTCTCGTGCAATATCAACATGGTAGGACCCGGGCACCACTCGGTAAGGACGGAGATGAGGGCAGCTGCTCTCATAGCAAGGACACGAGAGGAAGCCGCTCCACGCGATCGGCTCCGTCACGATGGCAAGCGCTACATCACGGAGGGAGAAGTGAGGAACGTAAGATATCGGCGACCTCTCTCCGATCACCTCCTCAACAAGTATGTGGGTCGATACGACCAACGCCGGCGATACAACGACGATGATGAAAGAGATCGTCCGGCTAGGGACGCCGAGAGACACCGTCGGCATGATCGCGACGAGGAGAGATATGAGCGCCACGCCAAGGAAAAGTCGAGAGAGCAAGACGACGTGGATAGGCACCGGGACTGCCCCTTCTTCGGACACTGCTGGGATTCAGGAATGAGCCGATTGCCTACAATCGGCAACTGCCCAGAATGCAAACAAAAGAAGAAGGATGCAGCTAACATGTCCGTGTTCAAACGTCTAGGGCCTCTCCCGCCTCGGACCAAGAATGATGAGTCCGCTCGGGTGGAAGATCTCGAGGAACTAGAGGACGATGATGAAGAAGAAGACAAGTATCATCGGCCAAGGTGGTGCCCTGATGGGCTCAGCCGTTCCCAAAAGCGAAGGGTTCAGCGATTGCGTGGGTTGGAAGAAGCCGAGAGGTTATACCTGCACACGTTAAGGAAGGCGCGGCCTGATCTGGCCGCTAAAATTCAGCGAACCCTGGACGAAGAAGGTCGGCCACAAAGGAAAGAGTGGCGCCCCAGACAAAAGAAAGCCGATGATGAGACATCGGCTGGCACAAACATGGTGTTCATCCTTCCAACGGAGTTTAGTGCTCTAGGATTAGACGGAGCACCTGTGGCACAACTTGACTGCGGCCCACGACCGGTCATCTTTGAGAAGCCACGAGAAAGAAGCTACGAGCATCCGAAGGCCCCGTACTTGCGAGGTTACATCAATGGGCAGCCTGTTAACAAGATGTTGGTGGACACCGGAGCGGCAGTCAACATTATGCCATACTCCATGCTACGTCGGTTGGGATGCTCTAGCTCGGATCTTATCAAGACCAATGTGACACTGAGCGATTTCAACGGCCAAGCATCTGACGCACAAGGTGTTCTGAACGTGGATCTGACCGTAGGAAGGAAAACCGTCCCTACGACGTTCTTTATTGTCGACAAGCAAGAGCACCTATGCTGTCCTACTAGGGAGAGATTGGATCCACGCCAATCTGTTGCATTCCATCCACGATGCACCAATGCCTAATACAGTGGGATGGAGATGAAGTAGAAGTCGTCCACGCAGATGATTCAGCTGAAATTTCAACGGCTGGCATGAACGTTTGGGAGACATCAGGCCAAGAGCCACTCTCAAGCATCAATTTGGACGACTGCGAGCGCATCGATGTGACAAAGGACGGGGTTAGGCTGGTTTTATCCACCGGCCTGACCGTGTAACAAGAGCAACGTCTATGGACAAACGTGGCGATGCCGATCCATGTGATCGGCCCTAAGGATCTATGGAGGAACATTGCAAAATCTTCATCGAGCAAACAACATGGAGGCCGATTCCAGCAATCGGCCAAAATTATCCTCACCATTCATTCTGCCTGGGTTCAACGTCGATCTAATGGGCAATGGGTTTGCGTCGGCTGATGCGCTGGAAGAAATCCGCAGAGCCGATATCAGCAGTTACCTGGCAGAATCGGCTCGGGGGGCACCTAGTCAGATGAACATGTGCGATACATGTGCAGTAAAATATTGGGGGCCGATAGAAAAATCGGCCCGTAAAAAAAAATTTCTCATGGTATACAGCCGATGCATAGCCATCGACTCTAGTACAAGTTTCATGGGATCTACCAGTTGCGTGTTCAAAACACGAGGACCTCCAACTCTGTGTCAGAGGAGTTTTGGCGTACGAGACAACTTTGTCAGAGGAGTTTTGGTTTCTAAAGCCGCTGGTGACCATCTGCAGTATCGGCTTTCAACAGAGGAAGTGATCGACTATGGCTGGCTCTGCATGGTAGCTCTTTCAGACATGATCGAGCTCAGGTCCATTTGTCTGAATTACGTGTCCTCATCACTGTTTACACCTCGACTGAGGCTCGGGGGGCAGCTGGCCTGGTGGATGCTCTGTTTTTGGAAGCCGATTGGGTGGCCATCGGCTAGTCCTGCGTCGCGATTTTCTTCAAGGGTGGTGATCCAGCAGAACTCAAACTCATTGGTCGGAAATATGAAGGATAGATCATGAGGGATTGATGTGCTGACATCGGCTTATTGGACATTGACCAAGTTTACGATCACTCCGTAGTCGAAGAGATGAAGGACGCATTATGAGAGACCGATGCGTTGCCATCGGCTCATTGAGCATTGGCTGAGTGACGATCGGCAGAATCAGTATGAGGGGAAATCGGCTAAATTAGCATGAAGGAAATCGGCAAAATCAAATTAGGGGAAATTCTTCATTGATAAACAGGATTTCTTACAAAGAAAGAGCCGATTGCTCAAAGAAGGAAGAACAAAAGAAGGGTCTGTTGACCAATCTACTACTACTAGGCCTACACTAGTAGATCCTAGTCTACGGGCCGTTGCTACCCTCGTCGTCGTCCTCGGAGCTCTCATCGGCACTACTGCCGGTGGGCTCCTCGTCGCTGCTCCCGTAGCCCTCTACGGGAGCTTCATCCTCCTCGTCATCATCGCTGTCGTCGTCGTCCCACCAGGTGCGGAGGCGTTTCGCCGGCGGGTAGCCCTCGAGGGAGTCGTCGTCGTCGTCTTCCTCCTCCTCTTCTTCAGAAGAGGGGCAGCCGTCCCAGGGGAACAAGTCATCCTCGCTTTCCGATTCCAGTTCCCCATCGGCGAGGAACTGGAGATCTTCATCTCCGCTGGTCAAGGACTTGTCGTCCTCGGACCAGACGGAGGAGGCGTGGTCCTCCTGGTCCCACTCTTCTGGTGCGCGTATGTCCTCCGGCGTCGGCTCGCGGGAGGAGGAAGACCGATAGGAAAGACCGGAAGAGGAAGAGGAGGAAGAAGACATGGTGGCGCAGGAGGGTTTTTTGGGTGCTAATGCGAAGGGGGTGAAGAAGCGAACTGTTTGGAACGGTTAAATAAAAGGGGATATGGTGGAGATTCAATGCCACAGCAGTTTCCGAGGAAGTGGTGCCCAACAGAAGAAAAAATTTTAGGCGCAGGCCACGCGGAGAAGTGGAGGAGGCAAGGTATCATGATGAAGGATACTGCGGCGGTTTTGCTCTGCCACGACATGACCCGACGAAGGAAAAGCATAATGATTTTGGAAATGTCATTTCCAAAACTAGGGGGGCATGTGTTATCACCAGAATTTGACCGGATCAGAGGTGGGCCGCGATTGGAGATGGGCTTGAAGAATATATACATAGAAGAAATACATGAATCGGCCTTCTATACCAAGTTTGGGCTAGTTTGCCCGTGTATCTGTATTATAGTAGATCGCATCTTAATTTAGAAGTTAGAGTTTAACCCGTGCACGGTTAGGTGCACGCCTGAATTAGAAAGTCCCCCGGACTATAAATATGTATCTAGGGTTTATGAAATAAACAACAACCAACGTTCACCACAAACCAATCTCGGCGCATCGCCAACTCCCCCGTCTCGAGGGTCTCTTCCGGGTAAGCAGCACACGTTTATTCGTCCTTCATGCGTCGCTCGTACTGAAGCCTTTTTGATGGCGAGCAACGTAGTTATCATAGATGTTTTAGGGTTAGCATTGTTCATCATATCATATGCTATCGTCGTGCGACCCTTAGGCATCTAGCCGCCCTTACACCTATCTTGGGTGTAAGGGCGGCACCCCGCTTGATCATTGTTTAGTAGATCCGATCCGTTATGATTGCTCCTTGTTCTTCAAGGATTAGTTTAATATCTCGCATTGTTAGGCCTTACAAACGGGTCGAAGGATCCAGTGGCGCGTAGGGTGTAGTTCGCTAGCCCTAGACAGGATGTTCCGAGGATCAACTTCGTGTTGGTTTTTAGGCCTTGTCTAGGGTCGGTTTACGATCGACGTGCGTGGCCGCCGTGCTCGATCACGAGTAGGATGTTCCGATTATGCGGTGAAAACCCCAAATCGTAGTAGGTCGTTTTAGCTTTATCTTGATCAAGCAGGACCACCATCCGATCGTACACCTCGTACGCATCATGGGTGGATCGGCTCTTTGAGCCGATTCACGGGATAACCCGAGAGCCGATCGAGGCTCGTATTTAATGTTTACGTGTATGCCATGCAGGAAACTAAGCGAGGCATCATCCAACACCTTCCTGACCAGGTATAGGTCAGGTGGCACGCCCTTGCATCAGCATCGGACGTGCGTGCCGAAGGCTTTGCGGGCCGTCGCTCGGAGGGACCAGGGCCAGCCGCAGTCCTGGGAGATTCCCGGCTCTACGGTGTTGCCCGTCGCTGCCCGCCGGTGCGTTTCTGACCGCAACACAACCCTAGGAAGATCTGATGTGACTCCCACAGAGTGCTTCTCCTAATGTAAGTCCCTTGTTTTAGCGCCATGTTCTGGGTTCAGATGCTTGTTTGTCTGAAGCTCTTTTAGTTCATTCCTAGCTATGACCGTAACACATTTCTAGTTCATTGCTAACTTTAAGCGATTGAACATTTTGGTTTGCATTCCCTGCTCTGTAGATGTAGCCATCATAACTTCTATCTTGCTCAGTCATTGTTACAAAAATTATAGGCTGCTACTATTTTGTTCATGCCAATCTTGTTCTCCCTGAACATGTTGGTTTGCATTCCCTGTACTACAGGTGATGCCATTGTTATTTCTATCTACTTCGTCGTAAGCTAACAAAGTAACCGCTCGCCATTAGTTCCTGCATGCTATCGCTCCGCCATCCTGTCAGTACAAATTTATTTGAACTCGTCACAGCAGACTACTTCCATCATAATTTTGTCCGCCATCCGATTCTTCAAAAGCTGCAATATTAACTTGTTTCTCTTAATTGGCATGGCGCTCACATATAGAATGGTGAACATATTGGTGTGCATTCCCTCTTCTACAAGTTCACAGGTGATCCCACTATATTCCGTTTCTGGTCCATCCTAAGCCGTAGCATTAACTATCCTCTATGTGTTGCTCATTACAACTTTATATCCCGAAACAAAATGATTTGTTTCCCTTATCTACAAGTTTATGAGTAATGCCGTTATAACTCTTTATTCCTAGCTATTATAGTAACATCCTGCTATTATTTAGTTCATGGCCAATTTTAATTAATTGCACATGTTGGTTCGCATTCCCTGCTCTATAGCTTTTGGCATCGTAACTTCTATATTTGGTTTACATTCCATACTCTGTTGATTTGTCCATCATAAATTTATCTTGCTCAGTCGTTGTTACAAACATTATGGCCTGCTACTATGTTGTTTGTGCC
The DNA here is from genome assembly GCF_022539505.1 of Lolium rigidum. Lineage (NCBI taxonomy): Eukaryota > Viridiplantae > Streptophyta > Magnoliopsida > Poales > Poaceae > Lolium > Lolium rigidum. The sequence continues at coordinate 174,272,274 of NC_061509.1, read as the reverse complement.
AATTTTTTACTCCATGAACATGTTGGCTTGCATTCCCTGTACTACAGGTGATGCCATTGTTTTGTATCTAGTTCATTGTAAGCTAACAAAGGGGCCTGCTGATACGTCCAATTTGCATCACTATTTTATATCATATTTTGCTGTTATTCATTGATATATTTCATATTTGGAGATAATACTTATGTTATTTCATATATTTTGCATGTTTCATGATTATTGGAGGATCGCGCACCGGAGTCAGGATTCTGCTGGAAAAAGCGCCGTCAGAATGCAATATTTCGGAAGATCAACAGTTGACGGAAATTATATGAAAAATCCTATTTTTTCAGAAGACGAAGGGAGCCAGAAGGGGGAGCCGAGGGGACCCGAGGTGGGCCCACCCCATAGGCCGGCGCGGCCCAAGGCCTGGCCGCGCCGCCCTGTGAGGAGGGGGCCCACAGCCCCCTCTCGCCTCCTTTTGTTCGCGTACGCCTTCGTCCCGAAAACCTAAGCTCCAGGGGTACATTGCGAAGAGTCACAGCCGCCTCTGCGGGGCGGAGAACACCAGAGAGAAAAGAGCTCTCCGGCGGGCAGGAATCCGCCGGGGAAATTCCCTCCCGGAGGGGGAAATCGACGCCATCGTCACCGTCATCGAGCTGGACATCATCTCCATCACCATCGTCATCATCTCCATCATCATCGCCGCCATCTCCACCGCTGCACGCCGTCACCGCTGTAACAATTCGGGTTGGATCTTGATTGTTTGATAGGGGAAACTCTCCCGGTGTTGATTTCTACTTGTTATTGATGCTATTGAGTGAAACCATTGAACCAAGGTTTATGTTCAGATTGTTATTCATCATCATATCACCTCTGATCATGTTCCATATGATGTCTCGTGAGTAGTTCGTTTAGTTCTTGAGGACATGGGTGAAGTCTAAATGTTAGTAGTGAAGTATGGTTGAGTAATATTCAATGTTATGATATTTAAGTTGTGGTGTTATTCTTCTAGTGGTGTCGTGTGAACGTCGACTACACGACACTTCACCTTTATGGGCCTAGGGGAATGCATCTTGTACTCGTTTGCCAATTGCGGGGTTGCCGGAGTGACGAAACCCGAGCCCCCGTTGGTATATCGATGCGAGGAGGGATAGCAGGATCTCGGAGTTTAAGGCTGTGGTTAGATTTATCTTAATTACTTTCTTGTAGTTGCGGATGCTTGCAAGGGGTATAATCACAAGTATGTATTAGTCCTAGGAAGGGCGGTACATTAGCATAGGTTCACCCACACAACACTTATCAAAACAATGACGATTAATTAGCCGTATGTAGCGAAAGCACTAGACTTAAATCCCGTGTGTCCTCGAGAACGTTTGGTTATTATAAGTAAACAAACCGGCTTGTCCTTTGTGCTAAAAAGGATTGGGCCACTCGCTGCAATTATTACTCTCGCACTTTACTTACTCGTACTTTATTCATCTGTTACATCAAAACCCCACGAATACTTGTCCGTGAGCATTTACGGTGAATCCTTCATCGAAACTGCTTGTCAACACCTTCTGCTCCTCGTTGGGATCGACATTCTTACTTATCGAAGATACTACGATACACCCCTATACTTGTGGGTCATCAAGACTATTTTCTGGCGCCGTTGCCGGGGAGTGAAGCGCTATTGGTAAGTGGAATTGGTAAGGGAAATTTCTACTGTGTGTGCTGATTTTATTTCTGCCTGCTGCTATAATTCATTATGGAGAGATCTTCTCTTGAGTGTTATTTGAGAAATCTACTACTACTGCAAAGGTAGTGGATGAGGCGCCAGGTAAGGAAGAAATACCATACAAAATACCTATGAAAATTATTGAACGTGTAGTGGATAACCGTTATACGGGGGATGGAACTGTCCACCCTGGAGATCATTTACTGTTCTTACATGAATTATGCGGTTTATTCAAGTGTGCAGGTATTTCTATGGATGAAGTGAGGAAGAAACTATTCTCTATATCGCTGTCTGGTAAAGCGGCGCATTGGTATAAATTATTGGATAATGGGGATTCTCTTGAATGGAATGATATTGTGCCCCGGTTTTATTCTAAGTTCTATCCTCCAAGTGAGATTCACAAAGATCGGAATCGCATATATAATTTTTGTCCTCATGAAGGAGAGAGTATTGCCCAAGCGTGGGGGAGATTGAAGTCTTTAATGCTCAAATGCCCGATTCATGAGCTTCCTGGTAATATTATTATTGATAATTTCTATGCAAGACTTTCTTTTCAAGACAAGACCTTGCTGGATACTTCTTGTTCCGGATCATTTACACGCAACAAGGAAGAGTTTAAAAGGGACCTTCTTAATCGGATCCAAGAAAATACTGAAGGATGGGAGAACGACAAGGATAGAGAATCGGGTATAAATTATGATTATAAATGCATTGAAGCTTTTATGGATACTGATAAATTTCGTAATATGAGTGCTACTTATGGTCTTGATTCTCAAGTTGCTGCAAATGTTTATAAAGCTTTTGTTTCTCATTATGAATTGCCTAAGAAGAACTTTGATAAGTATCATGAACCGTATAAAGATAAAATTGATTCGTCTATAAATAAATGTGTTGTAGTGGAAACTGTTGATCATGTTATTCCTGAAGCTTATATTGAAAAAACTCCTTTCCCTGCTAAAATGAAGGAGTACTCTGTTATAAATAGTGCGGTTCATACCTATAGAACCTGAAGAACAAATAAAAGTTGAAACTGCTGTTGCAATTATTAAAGATCTTGTGATTGAAAATGTGGAGGATGGTCATATTATTTTCTGTGAAGATGCCTCTAATATTGTTTCACATCCTAATAAGTCCAAGCAAGCTAGTGTTCCTATGCTATCTGTTAGAATTGGTGATCATTGTTATTATGGTTTATGTGATATTGGTGCAAGTATTAGTGTTATTCCTTATGAGCTTTACACGGAGATTATGCACGAAATTGGTTCTTGTGAACTTGAAGATATTGATGTGGTTATTCGGCTGGCTAATAGAGAAACTATCTCTCCAATTGGTATCGTTCGAGATGTGGAAGTTCTATGTGGTAAGATTAAATATCCTGCTGATTTTTTGGTACTTGGTTCTGCTGCTAGTAAATATTGTCCTACCATTTTTGGTAGACCTTTTTAAATACTTGTGGAGCTATTATAGATTGCAAGAAAGAGAAAATTTTGACTAAATTTGCTGGTGAATCTTATGAGTTTAACTTCTCTAAATTTACCAAAACTCCTTATAAAATTGATTCGCCTAATAGTGATTTTAAAGTTGAACAAGTGTGCATCTATTGCTCTTGCTCCTAGTAATCCTTTGCAGCAACATTTGGAGAATAGTGAGAGTGAAGCTTTTAGGGAAGAAAGAGATGAGCTTGATGAAATTTTCCTTCGTCAACCTATTCTTAAGCATGATTTACCGGTGGAAGATCTGGGTAGAACACCACCACCAAAGGAAGATCCTGTCTTTGATTTAAAACCATTGCTCGATAATCTTAAATATGCTCATATTGATGATAAGAAAATATATCCTGTTATTATTAGTTCTAAGCTTTCGAGTTTGAAGAAGAAAGGTTATTGGAAATACTTGAAGAAACACCGAGGTGCTATTGGCTACACTCTTGATGACTTGAAGGGGATTTCTCCCTCTATTTGCCAACACGCCATTAATATGGAAGATGATGCTGAAGCTCTGTTGTTGAACCTCGGCGTCGTCTAATTCCTAAGATGAAGGATGTGGTAAGAAATGAGGTATTAAGACTCCTTGAAGCTGGTATTATATATCCTATTGCTGATAGTAGATGGGTTAGTCCTGTGCATTGTGTTCCTAAGAAAGGAGGAATGACCGTTGTGCCTAATGATAATGATGAGCTCATACCTCAAAGAGTAGTTGTAGGGTATAGAATGTGCATTGATTATCGAAAAGTTAATAAGGTTACTAAGAAAGATCATTACCCTTTGCCTTTTATTGATCAAATGTTAGAAAGGTTATCTAAAAATACTCATTTTTGCTTTCTTGATGGTTATTCTAGGTTTTCACAAATTGTTCGTTAAAACTAAAGATCAAGAGAAAACCACTTTCACTTGTCCCTATGGAACTTATGCTTATAGGTGTATGCCTTTTGGTTTATGTAATGCTCCTGCTACTTTTCAAAGATGCATGTCTGCTATTTTTCATGGCTTTTGTGAGAGTATTGTAGAGGTATTCATGGACAATTTTTCCGTCTATGGAAATTCTTTTGATAATTGCTTGCGGAACCTTGATAAAGTTTTGCAGAGATGTGAAGAAACTAACCTTGTTCTTAATTGGGAGAAATGCCACTTTATGGTTAATGAAGGAATTATATTGGGACATAAAATTTCCGAGAGAGGTATTGAAGTTGATAGAGCTAAAGTTGAAGCCATTGAGAAGATGCCCTATCCTAGGGATGTTAAAGGTATTCGTAGTGTTCTTGGTCATGCTTGGGTTTTATAGGAGGTTTATTAAAGACTTCTCCAAGATTTCAAAGCCTCTTACTAATCTTCTTCAAAAGATGTACCTTTTGTTTTTGATGATGATTGTAAGGAAGCTTTTGAAACTCTAAAGAAAGCTTTAACAACTGCCCCTATAGTTGAACCTCCTGATTGGAACTTACCATTTGAAATTATGTGTGATGCTAGTGATTTTGCTGTAGGCGCTTGTTCTTGGACAGCGAGTAGATAAAAAACTGAATGTTATTCTTTATGCTAGTAAAACTGTTGATGCTTCTCAAAGAAATTATGCTACTACTGAAAAAGAATTGTTAGCTGTAGTCTTTGCTTGTGATAAGTTTAGATCTTATATCGTTGATTCAAAAGTTACTATTCATACTGATCATGCTGCAATCGGATACCTTATGTAAAAGAAAGATGCTAAGCCAAGGCTTATTAGATGGGTGCTTCTTTTGCAAGAATTTGATTTACATATTGTAGATAGGAAAGGTGCTGATAATCCTGTTGTTGATAATTTGTCTAGATTGGAAAATATTGCTTATGATCCTGTTCCTGTTAATGATAGTTTTCCAAATGAACAATTGGTTGTAATAAAGGTGAGCTCGCGAGACAGTCCTTGGTATGCTGATTATGCTAACTTTATTGTTTCCAAGTACTTGCCTCCAACCTTTTCAGCTCAGCAAAGGAGGAAATTCTTTTATGACTTGAGGCATTATTTTTGGGATGATCCACACTTATATAAAGAAGGAGTGGATGGTATTCTGCGAAGATGTGTTCCCGAATATGAGCAACAAGAGATATTGAGTAAATGTCATGGTAGTGCTTATGGAGGACACCACGCCGGAGATAGAACCGCGCAAAAGGTTCTACAATCAGGTTTTTATTGGCCAAATCTCTTCAAAGATGCAAGGAAGTTTATTTTATCTTGTGATGAATGTCAAATGGTTGGTAATATCTCCAGACGCAATGAAATGCCTATGAATTATACTCTTGTTATTGAACCATTTGATTGTTGGGGATTTGACTTCATGGGACATTTTCCCTCTTCAGAAGGTAACACTCATATACTTGTTGCTGTTGATTATGTTACTAAATGGGTGGAAGCCATACCTACAAAAAGTGTTGATGGTGAGACCTCTTTAAGAATGCTTTTAGACATTATTTTTCCTAGATTTGGAGTTCCTAGATATATTATGACAGATGGAGGTTCTCATTTTATTCATGGTGGTTTTAGAAATACTCTTGCTAAATATGGTAGTAATCATAGAATTGCTTCCTCTTATCATCCTCAAACTAGTGGGCAAGTAGAACTATCAAATAGAGAAATTAAATCTATCTTGCAAAAGACTGTTAATAAAACTAGAAAGAATTGGGCTAGTAAATTGAAGGAAGCACTATGGGCTTATAGAACTGCTTATAAAAACCCCATGGGAATGTCACCTTATAAAATGGTTTATGGAAAAGCTTGTCATTTACCTTTAGAACTAGAGCACAGAGCTTATTGGGCTGTTAGAGAACTAAACAAAGATCCTAAACTAGCCGGTAATAAGAGGTTGTTGCAATTAAGTTCTCTAGATGAACGGAGAAGTGAAGCTTATGAAAATGCTAAACTCTTTAAAGAGAAAGTTAAGAAATGGTATGATAAAAGGATTATCAAAAGAGAGTTTAATATTGGGGATAAACTCCTATTGTATCGGTCTCGTCTCAGATTCTTTGCAGGGAAATAACTCTCGAAATGGGAAGGACCATATGTTGTTGAGGAGGTGTATCGTTCAGGAGCAATTAAAATTAGTTCTCTCCAAGGCAATGCCACACAAGTGGTGAATGGACAAAGACTCAAGCATTATATCTCAGGTGATTCTTATAATGTAGATGTTGATGTTATTCGAGTGGAAACACCAGAGGCTTTCATCAAAGGTCAAATTGACAGTCCGCCAGAACTCAACTTTGAATAGGTAACAGTACAGGTAATAAAAAGTTCGCGATTTACTTTCCGAACAACTAGCAGGGTCACCCGCGCATTTGCGCGCCTAGATATTTTATATTCTTTCGTATCATCCTATAAATATGAACATGGCTATGTACTTTACAAAGAATCAAAAAATACATGTAATTTGATGCTATGTGTGTTTATTATTTTATGATGGTATGTGTACAGTCCTCTTACATGGATTTACCTAAGCGGTAGTCAGTTTGTGCTCAATTTTTTTTCTTATCCATTGTAGCTTAGATAAGTCATAGACTGTCTTTTTTTTCACTCGGTGAGAATTCAGCTTTTGTAAGCCTTACTCAGCCAATCATGGTTCTATTTGAAAGGCATAACTTACCCGCTTGACGTGTTAATGTGATACTCGAACTACAGGAACATCTCTGGACAACTTAGCCATATTGGATGACCCGGTTTTTCGACATGATGAATGAGTTTATAAGTTGCAGCAAATTTTATACATATATGTTAGTTGCGGCAAAAAGAAACCTACACCTGAGTATAGTGAAATTCCATTCTACATAGTGAACAAATCAAATTCTCCATTTTGCGGGCTTCATTTCTTGTCGACTGAACATCTCCTCTAGTATTTGCATGCGCTTCTCGCCATGAAATTCATGGACATGTGCTTGCAATTCTCGCCATGAAGATCTGAACTCACCTCCTCTGAAGCAACAACCTGTGTGAGATACCATTATTACTTCGTCTCGTTATCAAGATTAAATAAGGATAGACATCGACAGAGATTTGGTGCACATGAGCACCAGTGATCCCTTTTCTGAAAAGTAATTAAAAATCATATTTCTAAATTTCAGGAAAATTAAAAAAAAATCATGATGTATTCAGTATCGTATCTCACAAACGTGTAAAGTTTCAACCATAAATAATGTGTATTTTTGGCTACACAAAAATAAAAAATATATGGATCTTAGTATAGTGATTCAAATCTCCTGAAAATATTAGACTTTGTTATTTTTGTGTAGCTGGGGAAAATAAAAACATTTGTAATTGAGATTTTATACGTTAGTGGAATACATCATTAACTACTTTTAGAATTTTGTTACATAATTTTTTGAAATATATAAATATAATTTTTGATTTTTTTAATACAATGAGAGCACTGGTGCCCATGATAATCTAAAAGGACTTTTCGGATAGATAGCTACCTTGAATGCATACCTTGTGTTGTTCGTCGGGATCCTATCATTCTAGTGAACTTAGTCGCTCATGTCAATGTATGTATGCATCTACCCCTTATGATTGTCTACACTCAAGCAATGGACCGATCCATATGCATGTCTATACATCTAAGAAATAAAAGCATGTTGAGAAGCCGTGTTACGCAAACATTGGTCATCATTCACTACAATTTGCATGGAAACCCCAAGTTTATATTTTCATTATATATTATATTATTCCACAAATGAGTTTTAGGTATATAAATCAACTTTTATTTGTCACATAAATTTTATTCCGAGAAAAGATACTTCTTTTTTTAGCTTTATTAGACCGATCCTTTGAGCTTAGATCGTATTCCTCGTCTTCGAGTTTTCTATAATGCAAAACCTTCATGTAAAGTGATTTTCAGTATTTGTTAGGATACTCTGTCACCAACCTTAAATGTTGTCCGATTCAAAAGTAAATTCATAGTTGGGGTGATTAAAAAGACGAAGGACTGTCTTTAAATTTTATTTTATATATGCAAATAATATTTTGTTTGATGGATTCTCCAAGATCGGCAATCCTGCATGTTGTATGTAGAGAAAGTTGATATTTTTCATATGTAGCCATACAACATTGAAGCAACAGACTGAAGGGATATTTTCCAAGGATCATGCACAAAGATTGAATACCTGGAGGATCGAGGAGGATATATGGACCACCTCGTATCCAGAGGGATGCTTCTGCTCCTTGCCAAAGTCCTCTTTGGCGTGCTCCTCCGCCGAATCGTTGCCAATCATGGTCTCTGCACACTGGTTAACGTGGCGAGCAGTCAAGTGGATGGAATGATCGACAAAAAAATATAATTGTTTTGTTAATTAGCTTTATTAGGACTGTCCTTTGAGCCGCATGCTCATACATTTGTGGTATAGATGATTAATTTAGACCAGGTTCCCCGTCTTTGACTTTTCTGTAATGCAGAACCTCCATGTGAAGTGATTGTCAGTGTCACTAAGGCTACCCTGTCACCAAACTTAATGGTGTGTTATCAAAAGTATATTCATAGTAAGGGTGAATAAAAAATACAAAGGAAGTCAGTAAAATGGCTACAAACATAAATTACCCGCTTGACGTGTTAATGTGATACTCGAACTACAGGAACATCTCTGGACAGCTTAGCCATATTGGATGACCCGGTTTTTCGACATGATGAAGGAGTTTATAAGTTGCAGCAAATTTTATACATATATGTTAGTTGCGGCAAAAAGAAACCTACACCTGAGTATAGTGAAATTCCATTCTACATAGTGAACAAATCAAATTCTCCATTTTGCGGGCTTCATTTCTTGTCGACTGACATCTCCTCTAGTATTTGCATGCGCTTCTCGCCATGAAATTCATGGACATGTGCTTGCAATTCTCGCCATGAAGATCTGAACTCACCTCCTCTGCAGCAGCAGCAGCCTGTGTGAGATACCATTATTACTTCGTCTCGTTATCAAGATTAAATAAGGATAGACATCGACAGAGATTTGGTGCACATGAGCACCAGTGATCCCTTTTCTGAAAAGTAATTAAAAATCATATTTCTAAATTTCAGGAAAATTAAAAAAATTCGTGATGTATTCAGTATCGTATCTCACAAACGTGTAAAGTTTCAACCATAAATAATGTGTATTTTGGGCTACACAAAAATAACAAATATATGGATCTTAGTATAGTGATTCAAATCTCCTAAAAAAATTAGACTTTGTTATTTTTATGTAGCTGGGGAAAATAAAAACATTTGTAATTGAGATTTTATATGTTAGTGGAATACATCATTAACTACTTTTAGAATTTTGTAACATAATTTTTTGAAATATATAAATATAATTTTTGATTTTTTTAATACAATGAGAGCACTGGTGCCCATGATAATCTAAAAGGGCTTTTTGGATAGATAGCTACCTTGAATGCATACCTTGTGTTGTTCGTCGGGATCCTATCATTCTAGTGAACTTAGTCGCTCATGTCAATGTATGTATGCATCTACCCCTTATGATTGTCTATACTCAAGCAATGGACCGATGCATATGCATGTCTATACATCTAAGAAATAAAAGCATGTTGAGAAGCCGTGTTACACAAACATTGGTCATCATTCATTACAATTTGCATGGAAACCCCAAGTTTATATTTTCATTATATATTATATTACTCCATAAATGAGTTTTAGGTATATAAATCAACTTTTATTTGTCACATAAATTTTATTCCGAGAAAAGATACTTCTTTTTTTTAGCTTTATTAGACCGATCCTTTGAGCTTAGATCGCATTCCTCGTCTTCGAGTTTTCTATAATGCAAAACCTTCATGCAAAGTGATTGTCAGTATTTGTTAGGATACTCTGTCACCAACCTTAAATGTTGTACGATTCAAAAGTAAATTCATAGTTGGGGTGATTAAAAAGACGAAGGACTGTCTTTAAATTTTATTTTATACTAGTAAACGTGCCCGTGCGTTGCACCGGGAGAGAAAACAATTACATTCACGAAGGCGTACAAATAATTTCCGTTTGTATGGTAATGGTTCGCCGCTAAACCCACCCAGCTTCATCGCTTCCACTGGGCGCTCCGAGGTCATGGCATCGGCCCACAATGCCTCCTTTGTACTTCTTGCTATCGCACCACTCGGTGCACTTGCTCGATTTTCATATCTAAATTCAGGAAATAAATAGACCATACAATCAAATAAGAAAAACACATATAATATTGGGTGTCTCATTACCATATAGCTCATGACCAGATTTTTCTAGAAGTGTATCAGAATCTTTACATGATAGCAAGGATATATTATTCAATAGTAAATCTGGTTAAAAATAAAAAGTAGAATAAAGAAGGTGTACATTTAAATAGCTATGCACATAATATCCATAAAATAATAGTTACTTGGCTAAATCATAAATTAACTGATAATAAAATATGGATCTCATGTGAAAAAATAATAGATAAATTTCAGACAACTTTTAAGAGGCGGAGGGAGTACCATACATGCCAAAGTTCTGTTCAATTTCTTTTCTTGATTCGCTCTATAACCTCAGCACAATCCGACTTCAAAGCTACCGAACCTTCCAATTTAAATCTGCCACCGGGTATGGCTTGATTAGTAACAGTGAATCCATATAACTCATCAAGAAACAACTTGTACTTGCGCCTGATGCCCTGATGGCATCCGTCCATAACCCGATTTAAAAAGAGGAACAATTTTTTTTTAGCTTCAATTGATCCTAGATGCAACCATGGAAAAAAATAGCGCGCTATTTCGGCGCTAATAGCACGCTATAGCGTTTCTAGACAGCCCAGACTACATCATTTCGATTAGCGCGCTATAGCACGCTAATAGCGTATTTTTCGGCCGACGCTATTTTGTTATAGCGCGCTATTTTTTTCCTTGGATGCAACAGATCAACAGCGTAGACTACAAGCACCAGCTGTTTCACCCGCTCAACGCCTCGATCTGCTATGCGCTCAACTTCTATGCGGCGACCGCGCCACAGTCCGGCGCCGACCCTGGGGCTGTCTTGGTGAGTGGTGACGGTTGCACGCCGCCAGCAAATTGCTCGGGAAAATTCTTGACACTGCATCGCCGCTATGCTCGCCTGCCTCACCCGGCTACAACACTCACGCGTAGCTGCGCTCGCCTGCCGAACTCGCGCCACAGCAGCGGACGCCGAGCTGGCTATAGCACCTGCGTGTCTTGGCTGGCGAGGACTCTCCTGCCCGCATGGCCGCTCGTCCCGGAGCTCCTCTTTATCGAGCAGCCTGGCGTCGACTTGATCACACGTGCGGGTTGATATGCCATGTTTTTAGGTGCTAAAATCCCGACACTCATCGTACATGTCGATCAGCATGGGCAGAATCTACTCGTGCTCCGCCGCCCCGGCCTTGACCACCACGCCGTGCGCCTGCCAGCTCTCCTCCCAGCCCAACATCCGCGGCGGCGCCGGCCGAGCACGCGTAGCCGGGCAGTAGTTGTTGTACCGAACAGCGTCTCCCTGCCTGGAGTTCGGTCGAGGCACTCGGCGGCTCGGCCGCTATTTATTTATAGGTCTTTTAGGCTTGATCGACGGGCAACGGAACTTATGTCAACCACCCCTTGTTCGCGTGCTTTTGCAGAGTTCATGGCGAAGAAGAGATCGATAACAGGCGGCCCAGGATGGCGGCCTAGCTAGGGTCGTGCTGCTGTGGGACTCCCTCCAGATCGAGTGCTAGCTTCATGTTGATTTGATCCTCGACGAAAGAAAACTCGAACGAAAGTCGATCGATTCTGTCTGGACTCGCAAAACAAGCATCGATAGGTCGGCTTTTATTGAAGCAAAATCGAGGGGCGACGATGGATTTGTTTGTGGATTCAGCTTAGGTCTCAGAATCTGGGGTAACCAGGACGTACAGTAGATAAGGAGCAACGCCAAGGAATCGTGATGGACTCCAGCTCTACCCAGACACGATGCTATTAGGAAACAAAACCCATGCGCGTGACATATGAAGGCGCACTTTGCGGCGGACGAAAGCGTAAAGAGACGGACCAAACCACGGAAACGTTAGCTCCTTTATTATTAGGTATAGATATGCAAATAATATTTTGTTTAATGGATTCTCCAAGATCGGCAATCCTGCATGTTGTATGTACAGAAAGTTGATATTTTTCATATGTAGCCATACAACATTGAAGCAACAGACTGAAGGGATATTTTCCAAGGATCAAGCACAAAGATTGAATACCTGGAGGATCGAGGAGGATATATGGACCACCTCGTATCCAGAGGGAAGCTTCTGCTCCTTGCCAAAGTCCTCTTTGGCGTGCTCCTCCGCCGAATCGTTGCCAATCATGGTCTCTGCACACTGGTTAACGTGGCGAGCAGTCAAGTGGATGGAATGATCGACAAAAAAATATAATTGTTTTGTTAATTAGCTTTATTAGGACTGTCCTTTGAGCCGCATGCTCATACATTTGTGGTATAGATGATTAATTTAGACCAGGTTCCCCGTCTTTGACTTTTCTGTAATGCAGAACCTCCATGTGAAGTGATTGTCAGTGTCACTAAGGCTACCCTGTCACCAAACTTAATGGTGTGTTATCAAAAGTATATTCATAGTAAGGGTGAATAAAAAATACAAAGGAAGTCAGTAAAATGGCTATAAACATAAATTATCTTATCTTTGTTGGTTGAACTATATAATTTTAAATATAGTATTTGCTAGTGCTGTTGAATAAAGTATTTGTAAAATTGAAAAAATCGTGAAAGTTTCAGATATTTATTGATTATCATAAATAGCAGGTATGCACAACATTGTAAAACACATCCACTCAATCTGGAAGTAACTTCGGTGTACAAACCTGAGTGCCTACTTAATATATAGTTTAAACTATTGAAGGATAAAGCACCGCTGCTCCAGATACCATGCCCATGGTGATCGGAATGACCCAATTGGGTTTTCCATAACACATAAATTCATGTTGAATACCTAAAGTTATTCCGTCCTGTGGAAAACCTGGCCCTCCCTTTTCTCTGATATGAACTAATGATAGTGATCATATACCTGAAACAAAAGGCAAAAAAGTAGTTCAATAGGTAATTAAAACAAGTGTGATTCTATTGGTAGGAAACATGCAGTCGCTCCTTCTGAAAACTGACCTTGCCATACGCCTCTCACAATCAAAGCCTAGAACAGGCAGGCAAAAAAATATAGGGATTTCTATTTTCGTGCCCTCAGTTCCTTAGTTGTGCTCAGTTTTTCCCAGCTCCTTAGTTTTTCCTCAGTTTTCCCCAAGTGCTTGTTTGAAACCCGCAGAAGGCAGCTCAGACGGCAGGCCGTTAAGTTGACCGCTCCGTGCTGACGTGTGGGGCCGCGTCGTGTGGGCCCGCGTCGCGTGGGGCTGGTAGAAAGGGACCGCGTGGGACAGGACGAGATAGCGTTTGGTTGCACGTGAGCAGGAGCTGGGTTTTGTCTCTCTCGGCCATTGGCATTTCCCTTTTGAGAGTACCTTTTCTGCCTCCTTCTCTCTGCCTTTTTTCACCTAATTAGTATCAAATCTAGAGAAGCTTGCATTTCTGTCTTTCTTCAATTATTATTTGTGCCTTTTGGCCCTCGTTGTTTGCCCAATATGGCAGCAAATCTAGTAGGGAGCCCAATCTAGTACTCCATCTAGTCCATATGTATGTAGTTAAATCTAGAAGCAAATCTACAGGGAATGTACGATAAATTCACAAGGTCATATAGTAGAATAGGGATAGATAATATAGATAATAAGCTGCATTCAGCAGCCAAACATAGTAGGGTTCGAGGTTCTTCACAGCAGTACAGTACCATCATACTAACAACATAACAACGAGGGATCCCTAGCTAACAACAAAGGGATCCCAACAACAAAATGGAGGAGGCAGACAGCGGCACACGTCCAGGACTCCGCCTACCCCATCTGCCTCTGCCTCCACTTGTTGCTCCCCTTGGGAGCCTTGGGCTTGAGCGGTGGCACGCGCCCGCCGGAGATCTCCACCCGCTGGATGCTGCGGAGGTACATGCCGAGCGCCAAGTGCTTGGCGCGGAAGGAGTTGGGGTTCACCGACGCGCCGACCTTGGGGTTGGTGTGGCCGATGTTCTCGGCATGCGTGAGGACGCAGTTGAAGTCAGTGCCGCCAAGCCTCCTAGTGCAGAAGGGGCACCTGTAGACACCCTTGGCGACATCGAGGTAGGAGACGTACTGGCCGATCTGCAGCCTCCGCAGCACCTGGCGAGTCTTGACGTCATGGTGCTCGTCGTCGCTGCCGACGTCGCTGCCGCGTACAGCTGATCCATATCAAACGGGAATTTATTAGTGAATGAGTTGCAAACGTGCATGATAACAAAGTTAGGAAAAACAGAGGCAGCCTCAGTTAGAGTGGACACGATTATATGTCTACAGGGACGGTGTAAGCGAACCAAAGCTCATGCACAACAGATTTGTACACAGAAATGGTTCGCTGAACCCTCCCTGTAAAAATCTGTGCCCACCGATTCATCATAGGCAAAGAAACAGATTTCAGATCTGAACTTGAACACATTCCAGATTATTTGCAAATTAAACGGTTGATATCTTTTGATTCGTGCATAAAATAACTGATTGAGATCCTATGATTACTTGCATAAATTAACCGATTGAGATCCCATTATTACTTGCATAAATTAACCGAACGGCCGAACCCCAAATCTTAAACGAAATCAAAGAGGGATCAAAGCAAAATGGAATAAAATCGGCGCAAATATTAGCCCAATACTCATCCATCCAAAGATCCATCTACACCAGCACAAATAGGGTTCAAAAAGGAATGGGGAACAAAAAAGGAAGCAAACCGTAGTTACCTCGTTCCATGGGTCCTCTATGGAGGTGTCGTAGCGGTTCGGGGGCGGGACGTACGGCACCGGCTCGTAGGGGTCCCATCCCGGCGGGATCTGGCCGCGACCGGCGGCAGCAGCCTCCGATGCACCGGCGGAGGCGGCGGCGACGTCCGTTGAGGGGACGGCGTCGAAGAGGGAGGCGTCGCGCTTGGAGCCGACGGCGCCGTGGACGATGGGATTGGCATTCTCCTTGTCCATCTCGCCGGCGAGAGGAGAGGGAGAGGGAGAGGGTTTTTTGCTTTGGAGAAGATGATGGGACGTGAGAGAGGCGGCGTTGCGTAGGAGAGTGAGAGTTACAGAGATAGTGGGAGGAGGCGTCTATAAAGGCAAGGGGTGGTTAATGCGACCCGCGTCCTACGCGTCCACCGCTGCACGTCTGCACGTCTTGGACTTCTGCAATGCGCCACGCGTCCACGATTGCACGTCTTCGACTTCTGCACCGCGACCGGCATCTACGCGTCAACAATTGCACGTCTTTCATTTATGCACCGCAACACGCGTCCTCGAGTCTAACCCTGGAAATTTAGATATACTCAGGTATAACCTCGAGCATTATACTAGCATTTTTTGTGTGCTCAGTTTTCCCCTTGAGTGCTAATACTGGCTAGTGCAATATGCTCAGTTTTAACCTCAAGTAGTTGGTCAACAGACAGTCAACAAATGGGATTAACTAGTTAAATGAGTCATTTAATGTGCAAAAAATTCCAAAAAATAGTGGCACATACTCATGGAGTCTTTACCACAAATTGTCAGTTCTCAAAACATAGATAAGTCATAGATAAATCAAGTTTTACCACAAATTGCCACTTCTCAAAGGCCTTCTCAAATCACCTAGTAGCTATGAAGGTGCATGGTTTTCCACAATAAGCCCTTCCCAAAACAGCTTTCCCCAAAACATACTTTGTCTAAATGAGGCCACAATTCTCACACTCATGTATATTTGTATTGCAAATAGTTTGAGATAGGCCAAGATGGGTTTTATTGTACAAAACACGCATTTTCCATTTTTTAAATCTCATATTTGAATCCCTTAGTCTGTTTTTTACATAGGTGCCCTTGGTTTCTTGATACTACTCAGTTTTGCCCTCTCCCTCCACAAATTCTCTCACACGTGCAACATTGCCCTGATTGGTCTAGCCCATGTCACGCGGATCGTGCCCGCCGACCATTGATCGTATGATCTAACGGGCAGGATAACCCCTCTCTCTCTCTGTCGGCGGTAACCTTCCACTCTCTAAGTATGCTAAAGGGCGGTTTTCTGTATTTATTTTCACGCGCTAAAAATTATAAACTCTTTTAGGCATTACTTTTCACGCAAAAAATGATAAACCATCACCGATTTGTTGTAGCCATAAATTTTCACGCAAAAAATGATAAACCGTCACCGATTTGTTGTAGCCATTAATTTTCACGAAAATCCCAAATGATAAACCATCACCGATTTGTTGTAGCCATTAATTTTCACGCAAAAAATGATAAACCATCACCGATTTGTTGTATCCATTACTTTTCACGCAAAAATTGATAGACCATTACCGATTTCTTGTAGCCATTACTATTCACGGTAAAAATGATAAACGAACCAATCTATCTATCTCTGTATTTGAGGTTTTGACCTGAAAACAAATGGGTATTATAAAGGGAAATAAAAGTTCAAAAAAATGTAAAAACAAAACAATCTACCTATCTTTGTATAGAAGATCATCTGTATGATTTTTGAGGTCATTTAGAGAAGGTAGAAAAAAAATCCCTTTTGAGAAGGTCGAAAAAACCTAACTTGTTACAAAAGCTGGTTTCAGTGAGACCTAACCAAATTTGGCATACATTATGCCATATCTATAACAACAAGGAATATCTAAAAGGGAAAGTTTCACAAAATTTGAAAATTATGGCGAAAATGATGCCATACATGATGCTGTTTTTCGAGGTTTTGACCTGAAAATCAATTGGATATTATAAAGGGAAATAAAAAGTTCGAAAAATATAAAAACGAAACAATCTATCTATCTATGTATAGAAGATCAGCTGTATGAAATTTGAGGTCATTTAGAGGAGGTAGAATAAATCACCTTGTTAGAAAAGCTGGTTTCAGTGAGACGAAACGGCATGCGTTTAAGCAAAGTGATTTTTTTGAACATCTCCAAATGATCCCAAATTTGCCATACATGATGCCATACGTGTAACAACAAGGAACCCTATCTAAAAAGTGTCAAAAAAGTTTGCCCAACCGTATAGCTCTATCAAAAAGAACCTCACCATGGCGCTAGTATAATTTTGGGCTTAGTTACAAACTTTCGTTACCTAACCTTCAACACGAAACTTGTTTCAAATCACTTTTGGCGTACAAGAAACAAATCCCTCTTTGATTCGAGCACCACAGCCTCCAAACTTTGCCGATGCCGATATCGGCATGGTCAGAACGGCTATGCTCGACGCCACTGCTAGGTCACCGTCGGGATGCACCCTCAATCCCGTCCCCTCATTCGATCACTGACACACCAGAGATACCGCCGAGGTCAATGCCGAACGTACATGCTGATGCCAATGCCGAACATGCATCCACGCCGACGTGGGCACGGCCACGCCGCCCCGCTATGCTGGACGCCACAGACCACCGCGAGGTCTTTCCCTTCGCCACCACACTCTTCTAGCACCCATCTATACACGCCAGAAAGGAGAGACACTAGTTTTCTCTACATTGCTCGCGTTCGTGTCGGACACGGTCAGTCAAAGTTTTGAGGTAGTCGTCGATGTCGTCGACCATTTCTTCTCTTCTTTGCATGGTTAAACGCGTCGAGTTCATATCTATCTAATGCGTACGGGTCTCGCCTCATGCAGTTCTTTGTGGACGTCGATCTCATCTCGGCACCCCGCAGGCCACCTCCTCCGTGCCATCGCTGTAGAGCTCCGTTTAAAAATCTATTCCTACCCGTGTATTGCCCCTTGTATCAGCGCCATGGCCCACTTGTCATTGGATATACCGAAGCCCCACTCGTGCGTGTTTTGGTCAGGGATACAGCGATGCTTACGGTCAAACAAAGATGGATGGTCTGACGTGTCTTTGCGGGCTCTACGTGGCCCCACTAGTCGAGAAGATAACGGTCAACCGTCGGGCAACCGGCCGTTATAGCATCTGTGATGGTTTCAGACAAGGTCTTGGGGAAAACTGAGGAAAAACTAAGGAGCTGGGGAAAACTGAGCACAACTAAGGAACCGAGGGCACGAAAATAGAAATCCCAAAAATATAAGCACAAATAGATTTATTCAACTCAAACCCACAACAATCTAGATTCATGTATGTGTGGTTAGAACCGCACCGGCCTCCCTGCATTTAGATCAATCCAACATAGGGAAAACATAGACAGCAGAATAACGTGCTAGCTTCTTATGGAATATGGATCATCGATCCCTGCTATGTCCAGGCACCGGCCAGAATAACGTGATTGCTTTTTGTAGGGAAGGCGCCATGGTAAACAATCTACACAGCACGGCAGCAGCCAGGGACTGAGGGGCAGATGGGAGAATAGGACGCGACGGAAGATCCCGCGGAACTGTGCCGAACCGCCGGCGCTGGCGGCCGCAGATCAGAAAAAGAGCCGACGAATGATGTTGAGCAGTGCGGGTGCGGATCAGCGGCGATGACGGCCTCAGAAAAGGCGGCGGCAGATCAGACTTGCACTCGGGCTGTTGAACCCTAGAAAATGAGTTGTTTCGTGTCTATCTTGTACACGGAGTAGACGTGGAGGACATTCAATATACGCGGATGGAAATCAACACCGGGATAATCTTGGCCGTCATTCTTTATTTGCTAATTGCTATCTAATCTAAACCGTTGTTTGTTTGTTGTCTTAATAATATAATAGATAGATGTTTTTGCTGTTTTTAGAAAATATGAAAAATTACGAGATCGAAACGGAGTGGAGGAGACGCACGAGGGTGTGCCCCCATAGGCCGGCGCGGCCAGGCCTTGGCCCGCGCTGCCCTATGAGCTGGCCGCCTCGTCGCCCCTTTCCGACTCCGGTTCGACCTGGTACTTTCCTTATGACATAAAAATTCCTGCTATATAATCCCCCGGACCCCTGGAGGTCCGTATATCGTTTTCTCGACGTGTTTTGTTTCGAGCTGTTTCTGTCAGGATCTATTTTCAATCTAGGAGCACCATGGCCTCCAACAACAAGGGCAAAGGGCCTTCGAAGGAAGAAGTGAAAAGGGTGTCGTCAAAACAAGAGCAACAAGCTGTTGGGAGTAAGCAAATCTTGGTGGGATCTGTTGACACTCGACGTTCTTTCTCTCATAACTTGCAGGGACCCTTACCACCTGCTCTTGGCCTCGACTCTTCCCCTGTGCTGGAAGAAGCTCTACGGACTACCGATGAGTTTTGTGGTCAATACCGGGCTCTAAGAAGAGAAGTTGAGATACTCCAGGAGGAGAATTACCGACTCCGTAGAATGCTGGAATATTACTCGATACCCATCACAAGGTCGCCACCGCCAACTTCAGATAACAATGAATCTCTTCGAGCCTTAGTGCAGAATTGCCAAGCTGAGAAACTGAAACTGAAGGAGATCTGTAAGAAGCGCGGGAGGAATTCATCACCACCATCGCCAAAGGAGTAATTCATCATCGGTATTGGCATCCCCTTGGTTTGTTCCAAGCTTGGGGGAGTGCCGCGGTATCACATCATCACTACCTTTTACTTTTTACTATCAAGTAGTGTCATATCATGAGTAGGGAAGTTATCATATAAGATGGGTTGCGGTGTGGAAGTATCTCTCCTTTAGTCGGTTGTCTATGTATCCCTTGGTGTGAGTTATCGTTATGAAATATTAATGAGAAGTCTTATCATTTACATATTGCACACCTTATTTTAGTTTGCAATTTCTGTTATATGATTGATCTTGATTTTAGTATTGGTACCACTTTGGGAGCATTGAGTAAATCTATTTGGTTTTGGCAAACTTAGCATTGGTCAATAGCAACAACACCTTGAGGTTTAAGTAGAAAAGAGAATATATATAGTTGTTTCATTGTCTTCCTTTCTTGTTAGCTCATAGCTTATTATTCTGAAGTTAAAATTGTTTGTGCTTACAAGAAAGATGCATGATTGTTTCTATCACATGTATATTCGTTTGTTTCCCTCAACTTTTGTGCTTGCTAATTAACCTTGCTAGCCAAAGACCTGTACTGAGAGGGAATGCTTCTCGTGCATCCAAACATCAACCCAAACCTATGCCATTTGTGTCCACCATATCTACCTACTTCATGGTATTTCCTGCCATCCCAAGTAAATACTTCGTGTGCTACCTTTAAACAATTCAAAATTTATCATCTATTATTTGTGTCAATGTTTTATGGCTCATGAGGAAGTATGTGGTGTTTTATCTTTCAATCTTGTTGGGCAACTTTCACCAATGGACTAGTGGCTTCATCCACTTATCCAATAATTTTGCAAAAAGAGCTGGCAATGGGGTTCCCAGCCCCGTTTAATTAACTTTCATGATACTACAAATAGACACTCCTCCATGGTATGTGATTGTTGGACGGCACCCGAGGATTCGGTTAGCCATGGCTTGAGAAAGCAAAGGTTGGGAGGAGTGTCATCTAAATAAAACTAAAATAAAAAGGCACTCCTTCATGGTATGAGATTGTTGGCAGGCACCCGAGGATTCGGTTAGCCATGGTTTGTGAAAGTAAGGTTGGAAGGGGTGCCACCCAAAATGAAAATGTCTTAATGGGAGCCGCTCTTCGAGAGTTTGTCTGGCAAGGGGGTTAGAGTACCCGTTACCAGTCGTTGACAACAACAAACACTTCTCAAAATATTACTTTTATTCTCTTTATATGATTACAAAACTGAAAAAGCTCTAGCACATGATTTAATCCCTGCTTCCCTCTCGCGAAGGGCCTGTCTTTTACTTTATGTTGAGTCGATAAACCTATTTCCCTCCATCTCAAGCAAGCATTTGAGTTGTTGTGATCAAACCATTATATTGTGATTTACTTCATCATGTCTTTTACTCTTCCTTGTTTAGTACAAGTTTTATCTGAATGAATATAGTTTTGAAAGTTATCAATGATCATTATGATTGAGTATGCAAGACGAGCCATATAAACTTTAACATGAGAGCGCTGCTCGATAGATAAGAATAACCTGTTAATTGTTCTCTGACCAAGAACGAAGTTTGCCATCACCAAATATGATTTCTTATGCACCTTTATTTGTGATTACCTTATACTTGTTTCAAGTTGAGTTATATGAGGAAGTTGTTCACTAGAATGTCTTGTGTGAATGAATATGATGCTTCTTGTCCGTATTTGATTTATCGACTCTTCACTCCATAAACATGTGGTCCTGTTTACCGAGTTCAGTTTCGCTTGGGGACAAGCGAAGTCTAAGCTTGGGGGGAGTTGATACGTCCAATTTGCATCACTATTTTATATTATAATTTGTTGTTATTCATTGATATATTTCATATTTGGAGATAATACTTATGTTATTTCATCTATTTGCATGTTTCATGATTATTGGAGGATCGCGCACCGGAGTCAGGATTCTGCTGGAAAAAGCGCCGTCAGAATGCAATATTTCGGAAGATCCACAGTTGACGGAAATTATATGAAAAATCCTATTTTTCAGAAGACGAAGGGAGCCAGAAGGGGGAGCCGAGGGGACCCGAGGTGGGCCCACCCCATAGGCCGGCGCGGCCCAAGGCCTGGCCGCGCCGCCCTGTGAGGAGGGGGCCCACAGCCCCCTCTCGCCTCCTTTTCTTCGCGTACGCCTTCGTCCAGAAAACCTAAGCTCCATGGGTACATCGCGAAGAGTCACAGCCGCCTCTGCGGGGCGGAGAACACCAGAGAGAAAAGAGCTCTCCGATGGGCAGGAATCCGCCGGGGAAATTCCCTCCCGGAGGGGGAAATCGACGCCATCGTCACCATCATCGAGCTGGACATCATCTCCATCACCATCGTCATCATCATCGCTGCCATCTCCACCGCTGCACGCCATCACCGCTGTAACAATTCGGGTTGGATCTTGATTGTTTGATAGGGGAAACTCTCCCGGTGTTGATTTCTACTTGTTATTGATGCTATTGAGTGAAACCATTGAACCAAGGTTTATGTTCAGATTGTTATTCATCATCATATCACCTCTGATCATGTTCCATATGATGTCTCGTGAGTAGTTCGTTTAGTTCTTGAGGACATGGGTGAAGTCTAAATGTTAGTAGTGAAGTATGGATGAGTAATATTCAATGTTATGATATTTAAGTTGTGGTGTTATTCTTCTAGTGGTGTCGTGTGAACGTCGACTACACGACACTTCACCTTTATGGGCCTAGGGGAATGCATCTTGTACTCGTTTGCCAATTGCGGGGTTGCCGGAGTGACGAAACCTGAGCCCCCGATACGTCTCCGACGTATCGATAATTTCTTATGTTCCATGCCACATTATTGATGATATCTACATGTTTTATGCACACTTTATGTCATATTCGTGCATTTTCTGGAACTAACCTATTAACAAGATGCGAAGAGCCGATTCTCTGTTTTCTCGTTGTTTTTGGTTTCAGAAATCCTAGTAACGAAATATTCTCGGAATTGGACGAAATCAACGCCCCAGGGTCCTATTTTGCCACGAAGCTTCCAGAAGACCGAAGGGGAGTCGAAGTGGGGCCACGAGGCGCCGCCACACTAGGGCGGCGCGGCCCAGGCCCTGGCCGCGCCGACCTATGGTGTGGGGCCCTCGTGTGGCCCCCCGCGTTGCCCTTCCGCCTACTTAAAGCCTCCGTCGCGAAACCCCCGGTACCGAGAGCCACGATACGGAAAACCTTACCGAGACGCCGCCGCCGCCAATCCCATCTCGGGGGATTACGGAGATCTCCTCCGGCACCCTGCCGGAGAGGGGATTCATCTCCCGGAGGACTCTTCACCGCCATGGTCGCCTCCGGAGTGATGAGTGAGTAGTTCACCCTTGGACTATGGGTCCATAGCAGTAGCTAGATGGTTGTCTTCTCCTCATTGTGCTTCATTGTTGGATCTTGTGAGCTGCCTAACATGATCAAGATCATCTATCTCGTAATGCTATATGTTGTGTTTGTCGGGATCCGATGGATAGAGAATACTATGTTATGTTAATTATCAAGTTATTACCTATGTGTTGTTTATGATCTTGCATGCTCTCCGTTATTAGTAGAGGCTCGGCCAAGTTTTTGCTCTTAACTCCAAGAGGGAGTATTTATGCTCGATAGTGGGTTCATGTCTCCGTGAATGCGGGGAGTGAGCGAGGGGACCCCGGACTAG